>NW_006438073.1:7143833-7164270 GCF_000325575.1 Pteropus alecto
CAGATCTAAGTGACGCATGTTCGCATGTTCGCGGACTCCTCCCAGCACCTCCTGCGTCAGTCAGTCAGAGGTTCCTACAAGCCTGGAGGTGGCCTTGAACTCCCCCAGCGGTCCAGGCAACACCTGCATTCAAAAGGAGTCGTCACAGAGGGGGAACCTGTCAGCCTTCCCTTGTCT
Source organism: Pteropus alecto (assembly GCF_000325575.1). Classification (NCBI taxonomy): domain Eukaryota; kingdom Metazoa; phylum Chordata; class Mammalia; order Chiroptera; family Pteropodidae; genus Pteropus; species Pteropus alecto. Next base: position 7,144,011 of record NW_006438073.1, read on the forward strand.
GGACCTGGAGGGACGAAAGTCCTTCACTTCTGAACTAAGCTGCCATTGACAAGGTCTAGACTGAACTCCCTCCTTCCCGGCTTCTTGCAAGAGCGGCTGCAGTGGGGAGAAGGAAGGAGCCCCTCATCCAGGCCACGCTCCTTTGGGGAGTAAAGAAGGACCACTGTCCTGTGCCTGCACAGAGGTGGTGACGCCGCAGGAGCCAGAGCCAGGCCAGGCCGCATTGCACTGTGTCTCGACCTCTGTCCCCTGCTCAGGGTTAAAATAAACGCCCGCTGGTTCTAGCTCTGGGCTGGAAGGCTGGTGGTTGGAGAGGAAGCTGGGACCGCTCACAGATGCAGTATTTGGAGCGTCTGTACGAGCTGGAGGATGTAGTAGCGGAGATATTTTGGAATCAGCCATCTCTTCTAAAATTACCCGTAGATCCTGTTTTTTAAAATATGCTGCAGGAAAATTCAAATCCGAACCAGACAAAGCAGCTACTCGGTCAACAAGCAGTTCGGTGCCTCCTCCTCGGAGGCTCGGTCTCTGAAAAAGGCCATTGAGCATCGTTCGAGCCCCAGCCCGTCTGCACGTCTCTGCAGCTGCTTCCTTCCTAACGACTCGTTGGGACACCCTCCTCGTCCCCTCTGCAGCCACCCCCACCCAGGCCGTCAGGTATAAATCGAAACACGCTGGTTTGCTGTGTCGAAGAAAGTGGTCGCTTTTCTTCATTCATTATCCATTTATCAGACAGGGAAAGGACATCTGATAACTAAAAAATAAGCCAGCACCTTGGCATAAACTCCCTGCGTGTTCTTCAGGACCTGCCACCGACTCAGCCCCCGGGGACCTGCCTCTGAGTGACACACTCTGCCCCCTCGGGCTTTTTCTCCGGGGCAGAGCGCAAAGCAAACCCGGCAGCTGACAACGTGGACTCACTTCCCCAAACCTGGCCGGGGAGGCAGGATGCCCCCTGCGTGTCCAGACCCCTCAGCATCCTCCACAGCTGACTCTCGGGTCACGCGGGCACTTGGCTTGGGGCTCACGCGCCCTGCCCCGACCTCCTTCTAGGGGACATTGCTGCCCTCCCCAATCCTCATAGTCTCTGCAGCTCCCCTCGACCCCAGTGCCAGGCCTGGAGTCCCATAGGGTCTGGCGTCACCTTATCGGTCTTCAGTGCTCCTGCGGCTGGGACATAACGGGTCAGCCACACATTCCAAGTTCATTCCCATCTGTGCCCCTGTGCAGGCTGGTCCCCGGGGAAGCAGCAGGTGCAGAGGAGGGGGCGAGAGTCTTGTTGGGGGAGGGGCCCGTGAGGGTGGACGGGGAGGAAGCAGGACTGGGCAAGGAGAGGCTGGAACCGTGACGCAGACCTGACCGAGCCTCACTGCCCCAGATGACCGAAGGGCGAGAACACGTCACACCCCACGGAGTCCCCTCACGGTGGGGCAGCTTGGGGAGGGCATGGCCTGGGATAGAAAGCTGAGTCCAGGGAAGGAGCAGGTGGCCTCTTGATGGGAGAAGAGGTGATCTAGAGGGTCGCCCCCCACGGCCGCCGCAGCCGAGATGTGGTTTGAGGTGTGCGTGTGTGTGTATGTGAGAGTGTGTGTGTGTGTGTGGGCTGAGATGTGGTTTCAGGTGTGTGTGAGTGTGCGTGTGTGTGCGTGTGCGTGTGTGTGTGTGTGTGTGTGTGTGTGTGTGTGTGTGGTTTTGCTGCTTCTTTGAGGTCCTCTTCAGAAAGGAACCATCTCGTCTCTTCTCTGCCCTTGGCCATGAGTGCGGCCGCATGCATCAAAGATCACGCTTCTCCTTGCTGTGGCCATTATAGGGCACTGTGTCATGTCCCTGCATAAATGCCCGGCCGGGGCCGCTTTCCGCCTCAAAAGCACAGAAAGACTCAAACAACCTTGAGAATTAAGTTCAAAGTACCTTTTGGGCTTTTGCTGGGACTTTTCTCAAAGTGCAAATGTGACCGGTGACATGCTGCTGCCTCCGCAGTAACACAGGTGGGCGGGGGCCGGGGCGGGTCAGCGAAGTCTTCAGCGCCTGGAACCCCAGGAGGACTGGCCCCTGCAGGCCAGCAGGGCCACTGAGTCAGCCTCACGGCCCTCCCCGCCCCCCGCGCTCCCCGTCCTGTAGGAGTCCGTGCGGCTCCATCCGAGGCCTCCCATTGTCCCCACCACAAGGAGCAGGAGAGGTGACCATGATTCAGCTCGAGTGTCCCTTGGCGGCACTGTGGGCATGCTCGAGTCTCAGCAACCTGTTAAACATATCACATCAAAACATACCTAAAAATAAGGGCTGATGTCACAAGGCTGGCAGATCGGGAGCTGGAGGTGGAGGGCAGGACGAAAGTGCAAACCTCTAGGGCTGTTTTTCACCCCTAACTTTCTTTTTCCGGATTCACCAAGAAAACAATTACAAACAAATGGTACCCTTCAACTTCAGAAATACCCTGAAATGCTTACTTTCCAGTTAAGATGATCCGACAGGAAACTTTTTTCAAACTTTGTTTCTTCCGATTTGAACTCTGGCACAGTGTGTGTGCCTTCGCCCACCCCACACACCTTCCCTTTCTTCCTGGGGCGCCTCCCTTCCCCCCTCCCTCCCACGCCCTCAGCTGTCAGGCCTCTGCGGTTTGGCCGGTCACCAGAGCTGCTCCCGACTCCCCAGGCAAGCCAGCTCTGCTGTGATCCTCCAAACAGTTCTCACAGATGCAGATCCAGGAGCACGAAGAGCAGCTGGGAGCCCGGTCAAGAGGAAGGGCCCCGGGGGGCAGCGACGGAGGCCTGTCCCAACCCAGGGAGCAACGCCCAGGGAGAAGCTTCCAGTGGGCACAGGCCCGGGAGTGCTGGCACTCGGCGAAATTTTATTTTATGAATGTTAACACACTAGAAGCAAATAACACGGCCAAGTGGTTATGAGCTCAAAAGCTTTGTAAGAGATTTTCTCTGAGGACGCGTTAATGCGGTCCTTCAATGGAACACTCCGGAATCTGAATCCTTCGCAGGAGCTATAAATAGGCCGATGAGCACTTGACAGCGAAACAGCCCTTTCCGTCTGAGAGCCCTCCTCGTCACGGGCTCTGTCTGCAAAGACCGCCGAGCGAGGTGCGGCCGGGGAGGAGGATGACCGTAGGACAGTTTAGGGTGATGTGTTTCTTGGTGCCGAACACACATAGGAGCAGGGGCGGGGTGGCGCGGAAGGTTCGAGCATGCTCGATCGCCGGGCGCTGCTGATTCGCAGTGGCCGGGAACATGAGCGCTGCCACCAGCGCTGCGACCGGCTGCCCAGGGCTCGCCCCAGTCCCCGGCCCCGCCCGCCTGCCCACAGCCCTGCCCCGCGCCTCCTCCCTGCAGGACGCAGGGCTGAGGGGAGCTCTCAACTTGGGAGACACCCTGGAGCTGGTGAGCGTGGGCGGGGACAACGTGAGGGTGCCGTGGGGCCCCCAGTAGCATGCTGCCCGATGAACCCTCGGCGAGCGATGGGTGGATGAAGAAGCTTGTAAGTCCCTGGCGCTGGAATCCTAGGTCAGACATTCCCACGGTGAAATTTCAGATCCCAAGCGAGGAATTCCTGTCGCCCCAAGTCCAGGCCCTCGCAGGGCAGGCGGCGGCCTGCAGGGAGTGTGGGAGTCGGGAGAGCCGCGATTCTCGTGCCCACGACACCCCGAAGCTCCGCCGGCTGTGAGCCTTCTCACTTAGGGCCTTAGGGCCTCGTCTTCCCGGAGGCTGAGCCTCAGCGAGCTTCCTGACACTGTGTCCCCCACTTTGTCCTGAAACAGCCTTACATGGGAGAATAGGGGGCGAGGGCGGGTGGGATCACCAGGCAAACGAGACTGGGCCGTGTGCGCACTAAAGTTCTTTCCAGGTGAACGGCCCCCTGGAAACGTGAGACTCATTCCAGGGGTGTGCGACTGCATAGGCCAGCGTACTAAACACGCCAAGAAGCTTCGCAATTAAAAAGAAAAAATCTACTTAACTTTATTTAAGCCAACGCTTCCAAAATCTCTTCGTTGAAAAAGAGCACTTGGTGCAGCGCGCAGCCGACGGAACCGCGCCCTCCCCCACGAAAGCGGCCTCCGTCCCGGTCCCCAGAGCTGCGGCTGCTTCCCCGACCGACCTGGCCATCGCCCTGCTCATCCCAGGGGCCCGAACGGAATCGCCAGGGTCCTCATAAGGGGGGCGGAAAGGTCAGAGCCAAAAGCTGGCGGGCCGCGGAAGCAGAAGCCGGAGCGAGCTTCTCCCGCAGCGCGGGCGAGACGCGTGAGCGCCGGGGAAGCCGGAGGCGGCTCCGGGGACGCGGCCTCCCGCACTCTCGTTTCCAGACGCATTTTAAAGCTCTGACCCGGGAAGTAAAAGAGTAAATCTGTGTTGATTCAGGCCGGGAAGTGTACCGCAGCTTGTCACAGTGGCAACGGGGGACTGATGCAGTGAGCGTCACCATCTCCTATTCACTTAACGGAACGTGGGAAGCCGAGGAGACCCCCCCTCCAGTGAGTCTCCGGGGATCCCCTCCACCGCTGGGCTCCGGGGCCTCTCGGGGGCTGGGTTCTGCGGAGGTTTCGACAGTATTCGGAGGAGCTCACGTCCTCCAGTAAATCAGGATATGGCATCCTTCACCTGCCTCGACCACAGAACAGGGGCGAAGGGGCTGAGCCCTGGTTTCACGGCTGGCCCAGTACGAAGCTGTGAAAGTTCTGTCCCTCAGGGAGGCCAGCCAGGAAGGGGTGGGGGGAGAGAGCGCGGGAGCCTCAGCAGGTGGGAACGCCCCTCCTGACGCCCTGGTGCCCCATTCCCCTTCTCCAGGACCCCTCACGGCTTCCTTCCAGAACCAGTTCCCTGTCGGGCTTTGGGGCTCAGAGTCAAAGGGACTGAGATGCCATATAACAAGTCCCCGACTGGCGTTTTAGTGTGAAGAAAGGCCAGAGGGGCTGGAAAAATATGTAAAAAACATTAAAAAAAAAAACAAAAAACATCATAAAACCAGGCTGCCAGAAGTTTTGCAAAGGGAAACTGGATCAGAAATGAAATGGCTGAAGCAGAAAAACAGCCCTAGTTATTCATTTTCCGCGTGTCGGGCGTTTTGCGTAAGCATTCATGGCGTGGTTGAAACCCACAGCTCGCTTACTGTGGATCCGGTTACAATGTACTGTTTTCCACGGGGCCTCCCACCTCAGGCACACAGGCCCATTGTGTGGGCCCCCGGCCCGCCCCCGGCCCCAGGCAGCCAAGCCCTGCGCCTTCAAGGCCTGGCTCCTCCAGCGGGGCCTCCCCGGGTGCTAGGCAGAAACAATCTTTCACTCCTCCTGGGAACGCGTTGCACCTTCCCGGTGGCCTTGTGCCCCATCGGGTGTCAGAATCCCGCGCATCCCCGGTCCCCCGCCTCAGGCACCCGTTCCCTGGGCTCCGTCCTCATCAGGCCCCTTTACGGGGCAGACACCAGACACCCAGTCCGCCCGGCTTCGTCGGGAAAGGAGACAGGAGAAGGCCGAGCTCCAAGACGCCAGCTGAGTGACATGAGTCAGGCGGAGGAGGGCGAGAACCGCACGTTGTCACTCACACGCGGGACGCAGAAAAAACGAACTCGTAGATACAGACAACACTGGCGGCCGGGGGGAGCGGGGGACACGGTAAAGGGGATCAAGTACAGGCGGCAGAGGCGACACCCTACAGAGGACACAGACGTAGTATCGTGAAGTTTACGCCTGAAGTGCATACATGATGTCGTTAACCAATGTCACCCCAAAACAGCTAATTTAGAAAAACTTCACCCCCACAGCCCTAATCCGTTGGCCCAGGTCATCAGCCCTTTGGAGCCAGGCCTCCTCTCTCGCATTCCCTAGGGTCACCCCTCCAAACTGGTCTGCGGTGTGTCCAGGTGTGCAGGCCCTGCTAATTAACTGGCTGGTTGACCTGACAAACTCCCTTCCGCACAGGGGTTTCCGGCTGGAGAATGTGACTGATCTCCAGTCCCCACCCCAACCCCCGGAGCACGTCTGCGCTTCCGCGGGAGCCCTCGGCGCACTCTCATGGCTCAGTGGGGGCGGGACTTTCGTCACTGACACAGTCAGTGGGGGGACAATTTTGGTTGAGGGGACTTTGCTGGACCCACTGAACCTTAACGACATCCCGAGCATTGAGCACCGCGAAGGGCCAGACCCGTGCCGAGCAGTACTGAACAGATGGCAGCCTACGAAGACCCGGAGGTGGACATACCGTCTGCAATTAGCGAATCTGCAGAAGAGGGTCACAGGCATTGACCGATTTTCCTTCCCAAGGCCACACAGCACATCAGGGCTGGACCTGACATCTAGCCCAGGTCTGTGTGTCTGTCTGCCTTTCCCCCAAGCAACCGACGCACCCACCCTTCCTGTGTGCCGCTGGCTTCTCAGTGAGCTCTTCAGCAGCCGCCGCCCCTCCCCCACCCCGTCCAGCCCAGGCGGGGGACACGGCATCTGCTTCCAGGTCACGGGGGAAGGCCTCTGTCAGCATGCGCCTTCTGCGACGCCTTCCTGCTTGTCTCCCGCCGACCACGCTTGGAGGACCTCTCCACCGCCCGTCACATCCAGTTCTGCATTTGCTAAGTGCCAACTGGCTAAAACGTTTCGGGAAGAAAGGACGTGACTCAGAGCATCGGAACAGATTCTCCAGTTCCACCTCTCTCTGCCACCTCCCCACCTCCACGACCGTGAGGAGGCCGGGGCCACCGTGCCTGCCAGCTCCTCCTTTGCTGTCGCCCCCGGTTCTCCCAAGGAGACCCGCAGAGGGATCCCCCGCTTTTGTGTCCGCGGGCTCTGCAGTCCCCAAGGAGACCTCAGAAACAAGACCCGAGGCCAAACTGGAACCTCATACTTTACTTTCCCCAGAAATATCAACATCGGAAGAATTTTTACAAGTGAAATCATAAGCGCATTAGAGTTAATTATATGCTATTAAATGCACCGCTGTGGCAAAGCCTTGGAAGATGAAGAATCTTTTTCTAATTAAAATAAACAAATTTCAAGTCGCTTTTCTGCTTTACTTTTCTGTAACATCCTCTGAGTGAAAACGAGGCACACGCACATTCCGAAACAACGTGGCCAAAACCCAGGTTAAAAAAAAAAAAAAAATCCAAAGACTATTTAGTAGATCAGAATTCCTGACCCTTTCTAAACATCTTTGACAATGAATTTCAGCCTGTACTTTGCTTCCCCCTGTGTGTGGGAGGGCGGGGGAGGGGGAGGAGGGGAAGGAAAGAGCCGAGGATACACGCTTGGAGCCGGACGGTCCCGGAGCTGGAAATATGGCCACGGGGAGAAGATCTGAAGCAAGCGATGAAGCAGAGTCTGCGCCGCTTCCAGCAGAAGGAGCTCAGTGGCGAAGCCCGCGTGTTTCGTTCTCCAGCCACAGAGGCACAGGGCGTCCGACCTGGAGAATGTACCTAGCCTGCCTTGTGTAATTTGCATAAAAATTTCGGGAACGTGAGGGTGTGAAATATTAACGACTCTATATAATTATTAAGGAATTGTTTTTTTTTCAGAGTAAAAAATTGTTACGGAGTTTAAATAAAGGCTGAGGAGAACATTTTGCTCTTCTTTTTTTTTTCTTTTTTCTTTCAGACTAGTGGGAATCAAATTTTATAATAATGGAGGTATCTTTAGTGAAGAGTGATAAGGCTTAGCTTTCTGATTATGGCTACAAATTCTTTAAATAGCGACCATAATTAACTATTAAGAGAAGTAGCCTCTTTTACACGAAGAAGACTAAGACTGTGAGAAAGAGAAAAAAATAAGATGTCATTACATGATCTTTTAGGGCACAAGGAGCTCTAAATGAGATTCTCGTCAGTCAGCGTTTCAAGAGTGGAGATGTCGCTTTTGAGGAAGTGTCTCCAGGAGGGAGATGTCTTTGCCCCCGAAAAGTCACAACGAAGAAAATGCCATTCTTTCTTTGGGCTGGTGCCTTTTCACGCTGGGGGACGTGGAGAAAAATCAGACAACGCTCTCTCGTATTTCCCCTCTGTGGTTCGCACGCGTGGGTCTGACTTGCAGAAAATACACGCCAGACACAAAAGGAATTGTCTCGCAGCCTCACCCCAGGGTCTAGACGGCGCCTCACGGGGGTAGCCCACCAGCATTCGAAGGGGTGGAGGAAGGAACCCAGCCAGCTAGATTCATTTCCTTTTTTGATTCTTGGGAGGCCAACTTTCATTTCCCCAAAGTACTTGCAGCGTTGGCATAGAGCTCCCAGCCTGGCCAGCCCCCACGGGAGCTGTGGACAAAACCCTGAGGTTTGGAACGAAGCATTCAAGAGCTCAAAACGCTGCAAACTCCTGCAGACCCGAGGGCATTGTGCCTCGTGGCGACGCATTCTGGAAGCGTGGACGGTCAGTGGCGGGTGGAGGCCTGAGTGAGCGAAGCACGGGTCACAGGGCTTGCGCGTGCACGCACGTGTGCATGAAGCTGCCTTGCACAAGCTCACATCTGTGTGCGGTGTGTGCGGTCCGTGCTCTGTTAGCAAGAATAAAAATCCTGAAGACATTCGGAGGCACTTTGGTGGGACGTGCAGCTTTTTAAAAGTTTCCTGCCTGGCTACGAATGTCCCGAGGAAGTGAATCTCCTCTCGCTGATGACCTCATTTCACCATTTCCCAATGCCGCGGCCAGCTGTCAGGAGGAGGCTTACTCAGCCAGCCGTGCGGGGCTGAGGGCAACGGAAGGTGCCGGCGACACATACTATGGCCGATGCTTTCTCTTGGGCCCCACGTTGCACCCCAACTCTGCCCCGGAGACCCTCCGCCCCACACGCGTCTCTTTCCATGCGGTGCAGCTGGCAGAGTCATCCCCCGGGCGATGCATTAAGGGGATCGCATTTCCCAAGTGATAAAGAGCCCAGATGGACAGGATCCAGCTGACGGGGTGGGGTCGTTAGTTATGTGCGGACACTGGGGCTGTGTCAGTGACACAGGTTTCCTGCAATTATGCCATGGAACTCAGTCACCCAACAGAATCAGCAAAACATCTATTATTGATGGTGTTTGCCAAACCGGAGATAAATTGGTGCTTTATCCTGACCCAGGGACAATGATGAATGACTGGTATTAAATCGATAGATCAATCCCAAGCCAATAAGTCAAGACATCCAGAGGTCGATCAAAGGAATCCACCACCGCAGGGAGCCCGAAGGTCAGCTCGCCACGCGGCGGGAGCTAGGAACACACCAAGGCAGCCCAGGAGCGAGCGGAAAGTTAAAACCGTATCTTTCCCTTTCTCTGCTCATTTCTTCAGTTTCAAAGAAAAGCAGAAGCGGGCCCTGCCCACAGTTAGTTACACGGAGCGTAAGAGGCTGCGCGCAGTGCAGGCCCCCGTGGAGAGGAGCTCTCCGTAGAAGCCAGGTCCGTTCACCAGCAAAGCCCCCCCCATACATCTTCTGGCTCACGTCCTCATTTCGCCATTGGTATTGTCACCATTTTACAAATGAGAAACTTGAGGCTCCTGGTGGCGGGGAGGGGGGGTGTGTGTGTCAGATGAGCCCTCTGGAAATAGGAGGGGGCCCGGGGGAGCAGGGCTGGGTGTGGAACAGGCCACCGGAAGGTCTCAGAGGTGCCCCAAGGCGGCCGTCCCCTGCCGTGGCCGCAGTGGAAGGAAGTCTGCAGACTTAGGCAAGTGATCCTCCTCTGTCACTCACTCCGAATCCGTGGCCACACTCCTGGCAGGCTGGGAGTGACGCCTCTCAGAGCAGGTGTTTGATTATCTACACACACACACACAACCTGTGCACTCACACACACGCATTCACAAACACTACATAGGCTCACACAGAAACACATTCACACACAGTCACACAGGTACACGCTCTCACAAATGCGCACTCACCAACACACTCTCCCACATGAACACGTGCACCCACACGCTGACACGACACCAGGGCCATCCCCGGCAGCTCCCGCGCAGGCTGGAGGTGGCCTTGTGCCCTTCTCAGTCTCTCCCAGTCGGACTTGCACAGTAGGCTCAAGGCCCCAGCAGGAGGTGGAGAAAGACTCACTCTTCCGTGTGACACTCAGAGAGAAAGACAGAGGGATTGCAGGGAGAGGACACACGGTGGCCGTACCGAAATCGGAAAACGTACTCGACTCTGAGAGCGGCCCTTCCGGGTGATAAAGAGAAACAGACATTGACTGGCGATTGGCGGAGCTCGAAAAGCGTGGTGACCAGCGGATCGTCCAGAGAGAAAGGGAAATGCCGTGAGGCTTTTTCGAAGCTTCGGTCTGGAGAAGAGAGGGTTTTGACGCGGGATTTGGGTTGACCACGGACGCACACTGGGGAGCACACGAGCTTTTTGACAGCGTCACCTAACTCACGGAGCAGGGGACTTCTACATCGTCAGCGAAGCCTCTCACGGGGGGTCTTGGGGACCTCTGTCCGCATAGTTAGTTCGGTCTGACTTGGGGCAACTTCCAGGCTGGCGGGTGAGGCGGTGGAACGGGATCGCAGGCCCCCTGACACCTGAGCGAAGGGGTCCTGCCGGAGGTGGGCCAGGCGTGCAACTGTCACCGTGTAAAGAACAACAAACTCAACAAACTAACTCTGTGTGTTATTGGACGCTCACACGTTCAGACGACACTTAACCAAGCTGCACGGCTGGGGAAAAAGTTGTTCGAATGACACTCACTGAACTCCAGGTATATAAATAAAATAAGAAGTTCTTAAAGAAGACAGAGCACGAACCCCAAACACAAGGAAAGCCAAGAAAACAAGAGATAGTGGAATATATGTATGTATCTTACAGCCGTTCATAAACGCCACGGAGTCGCAGACATCGCCGGAGTGACCTGGAGTCCTGGAGAGTATTCGATTCAAAGCTCCTTGAAGACATGTGACGAGGTGTGGTAGCAATGTGGGTTGGGTCCGGGAGGGAGACGGCCCATCCCGGGGGAAGACCTTGCAGGGGACAAGCCATGGAAAGGGAGTGGAGAGGGCGGCCGAGTCCCCGCCATGGAAAGAATCTGGGCAGCGATGAGGAGGAGCTGGGTGGCTCTTCCTCTGTACCTTAAGTGGAAGGGACATTTGTGGGGAGCTGTGAAGAGCAACAATTAAGAGCTGTAAGTTTCTTTCGAAAGGACATGAGAGACATTAGGGCTTCCCAGGAAAACAGTCCCTTGGCCAGGAAATTGTGTGGATGCAGGACGAGGGTGGGGGCGGAGCTGTCTAGAAGTCCTGGGGATTGGAGCCACCAGCATGTCACACGAATGGGGGTGGAGAGAGGCAGCAGAAAGCATCTTCCTTGGCGGTTCAGAGACAGACCGAATCTCAGAGACAAAGGAGAGAGAACTCACAGAAAACTCGGAGGTCACTGACTACCGGGAAGATAGGAACGTGACCACCGAGAAACAGGAACGGATTATAGCACGAGGGAAACTTAATGTGGATCCTGGACCGGGATATGTTTAGCTATAAATACTAGTGGACTTCTAAGCAGACATTTCCTCCCCAAAGAAAGAATATTAACAAAGCACGGCGGGACACGGCAACAGCCTTGGAAGTGGAAGGTTCTGGAACTAGATACACTCACAGACCATGGCGGGAAGGCGCCGGTGCTGAAGCCCCTGCCACAACCACTGACCGAAGTCCGGTCGGGAGCCAGCTGCCCACAAGGGGAGGGACACTTGTGGTCGGTCTGAGTCGGTAGAAAAATGCCGGCTATTGAATTGACATCAGCTGGCAAGCGGTCACTGGTAGAATACCACAGATCTCTTGTTCTTGTCTACTGAATATTATTTTCAATGTTATGCATTTTCCTTTCTTTTCTTTTCCAATAATTGGCGAGGAGGAATCATTTCAGCTATACAGAACAGTTGCAAAGACAGTACCATTTCGTCCTTGGTCTCTGCCGTGTCACAGTTTCTTCGTCTTTCCCTGTTTTTGATGGCTTGACAGTTTTGTGGACTACTGGTCAGGTACCTTATAGACTGCCCCTCAATTTCGTTTTTTAATGTTTTTCTCAAGAGCAAACTCCATTAATGGGTTTTAGGGGGAAGAGCACAGAGATAAAGTGTCCTTCTCATCGCTTCATTTCAAGGATATGCACTATCTGCAAGACACATCGATGATGACAGCAACCTCCATCACCTGAGCAAGGCAGTGTTTAACGGGTCTGTCCAGTGTAAAGTTACTTCCCCCACCCCGCATTCTGTGCCGCGGAAGCATGTCCCTAAGTCCAGCCCCATTCAAGGGCTGCTGGTGGAGGCAGGGGAGTGACCATCTCCATTATTTGGGATTCTTCTGTAAGAAATATTTGTCCTTTTGTTTCTATTTTCATATTTATTTCGTCATTTACTTATGTCAGTATGGACTCACGTAGATTTATGCTACACTCCGAGTCACAACGCAGTGTTATATTCTTTACTCTCTCGCTCCATCCTTACAGCGCTGGCCGTCGAGAGCTTCTTCAGGTCGGCTCTTGCGTCCCTGTGGCGTGCCCCCCTCTCCGTTCTCACGTTATCTGGGCACCTCTTCATTTTTGCTCCAGGCTCATCTTGCATTTTCTCTGACGCAAGGAACCCTGGTCCCCGTTATTGGAGAATTGCATTTAGAAATCAAGATGCGGGCCCTGGATGTGACGATGCTCCTGGAATGCTCCTGCTTTTGGCCCTCCTGGCAGACAGAGGCAGGACACAGGTGAATGCCTACTAGCTCATGTGCATGCATATCTACAGTTATTTGTGTATCCACCTGTCCGCATCTACACTAAGCCAAACGTGAGTTCACACCGGCGACTCTGGCTCTACTCAGTAGCCTCCTCCCTTGTGTCTTTAACCCCCGTCTCCCCACAGAGAGGAGTCGGGCCCCCACCATCCACCATCCATTGACTTATTTGCACGTGTAAAGACGTCTCCGAATTGTAAACCCACATCCTCATGAAGACGTCTGTCTACGCTTTTGACACACGAAGTATTTGCATGTTGAACTTGGGCCTGATGAAAGCTTGGAGGAAACGTAAAGACACGCGAAGGAACCGGGATTTGAAAAGATATCGATAGGCTAGAATATGGAATTCAAGTAAAGGTATGAATTAACAGGACACACAGGAGTTTGGAAATAAATAAGTGACCTAAGCAGAGAGTAACAGAGACGTGGCTCAGCAGCGATTCGCAGGGAATGGGGAGAGGGTGGGCGGATTGGGTTGATGGCAGGCTCGGGGGTTGGCCGTGCTCACAAACGAACTCAGTGGAGAGAGACGCGCTGATGAAAATAGAATATTCCAGCCACGGCGGGAAGGCGCGCCCTGGGCTGTGGACGGCGAAGCAGCAGCTCCGCAGGCGCCAGAAGAGTGCCCAGGAGAGGCAGCAGAGCCCCGCGAGAGGGATGGGGTCACACTCCTAAAACACTAGCAGGGATTCGGGGTACCGGGGCCACTCCAGAGGACAGAACGAAGGCCCGGAGTCCGAGGATCGTCCCCAAGCCGAGGGGGCTGAGCGGGGCGGAGGGAGCCATCTGCCCCCTGCACGGCTGACGGGGGCAGCAGGCCCAGCAGCGTCGTGGTCCAGGAGACTGGGGTCGACACCCAAGGTCGTATCCTAGGGAAGTCCCAAGAGGAGGCCGGAGCGGCCGCCAGCAGCGCTGTTTTGAGACGACAGTTCACGAAAGGTCCAGAGAGAACGGGTAACTTAAACGGAGGCGGTCGAGGCAGTGGGGGCGAATCAGCGGGGTCCGGAGGGGCCGGGACGCTCCTGAGGGGGAGTCCTGTCCCTGGTCCAGGCTGCCGACCCGCCCGCCGAGTCCACGCGAAGGGCACAGCAAGGACCACAAGGAAGCCGGCTTCGCGTGACCGGGAGGAAGACTTTGATTAGCATTGTCCGAAAACGAAGCGGTCTCCACCCAGAGAGGGCTTCGAGCAGCGTTAGCGCCGATGACAGGCGGACGCAGACCACCTCGATGACAAGGGATCAGCGGATGCTGGGAAGCGAGGCCTGCGGTTCTGCTGGGCTCTGCTGGGCTCCAAGGGCCTCGGGACCACGGCGAGCTGCCGGGCGCCTTGGGGAAGCCGGCGATGCTGATCGGAGGCACGAGATTCCTGTGACAGACAGCGCGTCGGTGCCACCAAGCACGGGAGACGTGCCCGGTCGGATGTGGCAGTGGGGTGATCTTGTTTTTTCTTGTACATATTTAAAAAATAAAAATTAAAAAATCATCTTAAAAAAAGAAAAGACCCACACATTAAGTTGAGTCAGGAGGCCAGGATTCCAGTCCCGGCTCAGGCCAGCTAAAAAAAAAAAAGAAAAGACCCACACATTAAGTTCAGTCAGGAGGCCAGGATTCCAGTCCCGGCTCAGGCCAGGCCGCACACTCCCCAGTAAGTCAATGAAGGGAGCTTGGGCGAGTCACATGACTGCTCCCGAAGTGGATTTCAGTCCACGGAAGAAAAGGATCGGACTGGGAGACCCCTCGGGTCTCATCCAGTAATAATTATTATTTTTAGAAGAGATTCCATTATTTAAAATGAGACTAGAGAAACCGTTCCTTCCCAAGAACGTGTCCGAGCCCTTTCTCCAAACCTGGCTGTGGTTCCCTCCGCATCTTTGTTAGTAGAAGGAAAATGGATTAAACAACAAGCACTTGACTGCCCACCAGGGACGCAGTTCAAATAGCGGTGAGCAGAAAAAAAAAAAGAATGGTTTCAAAAGTTACAAACAGAGGAGCCCAAAATGCCAGCTTAGCTCTGTCGCCGGGCTTCGCAGGGTGTGCCATAAAGTGCCCACGATGGGCGGGAGGTAGGGCTAGACATGATGTCAGCGCGAGTTGAGGAGGCCGGTGCTATTCCGGCCGGCGCATGGAAAGACATCCTGTGGTGGGCTATTATATTCTGCATGGGCGGCTCGGAGCTCAGGAGCAAGGACTCCTGTGGGATCAAAGGGAAGACAGACTGTCGCGAATTGACTCGGGAGCTAAGAGGTGAGCGGGTGTAGCCCAGAACCAGGAGTCTCGTGGGAGCCCAGCAAAAGGTGGCCGAATGAATAACTCAAAACCAAGGGTGGACGGACAGCGGGGAGGGGCAGAGGAGAAGGGGATTGGAGGGGCTGGGAGAATGGGGTGAAGGGTCAAAGAAGAACAAATTAGTAGTTGATAGGTGGGCATGGGGAGCAAGGTAGAGGGAATGCAGTCAGCATTAATATGATGGCCAAGTGGAGGGCCAGGGGAGGGAGGGAGCAATTGGGGGCATCGTTTCATGAACTGTATAGATGTCTAACCAATGTACTGGATACTTGGAACTAATTTAAATAAATACATTTTTTAAAAAAAGGTGGAACAGAGGGGTGGGCAGATGAGGAAATGTTTAATTCACAAAACGTGAGTAAATAAACACCTGTCCAGGGTGAGACCAACCCAGTCTGGTGTTGATATTGGCATATGTACACGTTTGCAAGTCATTTGTGAAAAGGTGTAACACCTGAACCAAGATTCCACGCAAACAAAAACAAAAACAAAAACAAAAAAAAAAGAGGTAAAAGTGAATGTATGCAGAATCACACACAGAAAGTACACATGGGTCCCAGGGAACTGTGCAATTATTTCCCAGAAGTGGGGCGGGGCGCAGCCCGGAGCACGGTCACAGCCGCCTGGTTGGAAGCGCCCAAGTTCACCTGGCTGAAATCCGCCTTGCCGGAGAAGGTGCCCAGGAGCCTGGCCAGAGGTATCCCACGGGTCGTTTCTGTGTCTCCATAAGTCTACAGCTTTCTCCAGCATCGATTATCCCTGTGGCAGGCCCAGGCCCACGAGAGAAGGGATGTTGGTCGCCTCAGAGGTTCCTGCACTTCTGGGGTTTGGGGAAGATAGTGTTGTTTAAAATGAAAGAAGAAACTTGGGTTTGGGATATTTTGCTCAGTCTGTTAGTCTGTCTGGTCAGCATACTTCTTGAGCTTCTAAGGTGGATAAAAAGCTGATTTAATAAGGGAGATCTTTTTTTTTTTTTAAAGCCATATCCTTTTGAAAGACTGAGGGCGGGGGTGGGCCTTGGTCGAGCACCTCCCAGGGTCGACTCTGCGTGTCACCCCCACTAACCCTGACTATCCTGAGAGCCGAGGCGAGAACTCCTTCCAGTGTGCAGATGTCACTTGCCCGAGTTCCCACCGCTGGCACGTGGGTGGAGAAGCAGAGATTCAAACCCAAATTGGCCTCACAGTGCACGTGTTTCTGCTAATCTCCATGGCCACGTGATTGGCCAAATAGATTTTAAAATGTGTCGGCTTTGGATAAAAACAAATGAGAACTGCTGAGCTCTGACCTTGGAAAGCTGGCCAAGGAACATTGCAAGGGCTGTCGATGGCATGCACGCTCACTGTCAGTTCAGCCCCGATTTCAAAAGAGTTCGCCTCTGTCTTTTACACAATTCTCTTTTACTGCAATGTCCCCAAGCAAGACCCACCTTAGGGCTCAGAGAAAGCCCAGTGTGGGATGCAGTCGATGTTCCTGCCCCTCTATGGACCATACTGGCGGGAGAGGCCGTGCCTCTGTCACTCCGGAACCCACCAGCTGCCCTTTCCCAAGCTTTGTCCTGTTAATCAGAGATTGGGAGCCCAGGAGCAAAACGAAATGAAGGAAGGATGGTTTTATGTTTGTCAATTGCTTTTTCTTTGTAACTTTGGGACTAAAACAGTCATCAGACCCCACGGGCCACTTAAGTGGGCCCACTGCCCATGGAGACAGGAAAACGGGGCTGCGGGTACCAGCTGTCTCCCTCTCAGGATCCATCTTATTTTCCATCGCCTTTCCTCCCCCCTCCCCCCACCCCACCGGAGAGCAGGGCAACATGGATAATTAATCCTAAGGACGAACATTTTATCTTCTCCAAGTGGGAATTTGCTGCAAGCATAAGGTCGAGCTGAGGTCGATCCTGAATGTGAACGTCATGTTCGAAAGCCTGTAAGGCTCAGTAAGAATTCCCCCATCCAAATATCAAGTTCTAGAGGTAAAACACGGGCCAAACGCAACTCTTCATTATCATGATTCCCAGGACAATTTCGTGCTTTGGGCCTTCCAGCCTTCCAGAGGCCCTGACTCATGGGTCGGAGGTCAGATCTGACTTCCAATCTCGACCATATGACTCAGTGTGATGTGGGATCGGTCGCTTAGCTTCTCTGCCCCGGTTCCAGCTCAAAAATCTGGAAATGCCTTGATTCAATTTCAGAGACCTGGCTACAACACTTATATGCTGCATTCTGCACGAAACGTGGACACAAGCAATTAGACATCTCGCTAGCGGTCTGTCAAATAAGTGGGTGAACAAATGCCCGTCTACGCTCTGAAACATTTCCTTGCAAACTTTGAAAGAATAATCAAAGGCAACATTCAGCCTCGAAAAGCTGGAGACTTTGGTTTACTGTTACCCAACAAGTTGAAAAATCTGGGCAAGAAACACTTGAACCTTCTAAGTATCGCCTTGTGGTGACGATGACCTCGCTTGCATATTTATGCACTTAGCTTTATAATAACCACTCAGAAGGCTCGTTCCCACCCCCACCCCGGGAGTGAAGCTATGTGAAGTAGGACAAAATATTCCAGTTTCAAAGGTTCAAATATGTAACATACAAAAATGTTGGAATTTCTTCCACAAGTAGGAAATACCTTCGTGTTTATTGACTCGGGGAGAGTTTGGACGCTCAACCCGCCCTCGAAAGTCGTCAGATGCTTGCCTCCCTCAGCTCTGCATTCCTTCGGAGCGACGCGGGCTGGCCTTGCCGAAGGGTGTGTCGCTGTGTCTGGGTCGAGACAGGTAATATTTGGAGATGGAGGTAGGTAACGCGGAATTCCAAACGAGCTCCACAGAGCTGTTTTGCGAAACCTTTTTGTTAAGTTACTCAGGGTCGTCCGGTCCCCTCTCAGAGTGAAATCACGTGACCCCCATTTCTTCTGTAAGTTAATTATTTTCTTTGTATGGGGCAAAACACTACTTTTATTGTTAATATGCTAAAATTAGGTTATACCATTCTGAACATGTGAAACTGAATTTAGTATTTTTAAATATATATAGTTTTAAAAGCAGTTAAAAAATACACACTTTCAACACCTTTTCTCTTTCCAACTTAGCATACAGTTCCTTCCCATGAAATTTCATTTCTTCTTGCTGTTGTAAATGACATAATGCCACTTGTTTTCCAAAGGGAGGGAGGAATAATAATGAGACATTCAGTGAGCATTTCAAAATTCAGATGTTTAATAACGGAGCAAGTAAAAAAAAAGAAGAAAAGAAAAAAAATATATACAACAGAAGAGAGGTGACCATCCATGGATTTCAGGACTGAAATCAATGACCCAATGAGAATTCTTTATCTTTGGACTAATTTCGAACACTTAGGATATTTCTTTTGTTTTTTCTTTTCCCATTGACCAGAGTGAAGATCAAATACGAAATTTCAAAGTTTCTCTTCTTGAAGAGAAGAAGTAGCAAACCCATCCGAGAGAAAAGCAGCGGAAGCTTCGCCGGACGCTGGCGCCCACGACTTCTGAGTTCTCTCGGCTCTTCCGCTCCGACGAAGTCCCAGCGGCTGCACCTGCCCCTAGCTCACTGTCAATTACTTTCTTATTTATTCATTGGACCTGCACGTGGGAGCGACTTCGTGCCCGGGGACGGCCCGACTCCTGTGCTACGTACGCAGCATTGCGATCGCGGAGCTCGACGGGGCTTTACGTCGGTCATCACCTTGTCAAACCAGCACCCGCGGCCTCGCGTGGATCCTTCCGTGCCTGTGCCTGTCTCCCCCGTCGCTGCAGAAGGCTGGTAGTGCTTCTGAGTCAACGAGCTGCTGCGAGGCTCTGTCTGTTGTCAGCCCTGTCCCTCCTCCCCTGGAGATGAAAGGAAGGATCGAATGCAGCGTTTACGTGAGCGAGGGCGCCTTGATGCCGTGCTGTGAAAGTGAGCCCATGATGTAAAACTGACATTCGGGATGAGCCGCCTCTGCTGCAGATGGACACACGTCCGGACACCAGAGCCCAGAGGCGCTGAAGTCGGCGATGCATTTTAATTCCTCTGAGCCAGTTTTTCCCGAAGCGAATGTGCGAATTTTGTCCACCACTCTATGGGCCTGGCTGTCCCTCTTCACGCCGGGGTCGTTTGGTGGTCGGTTAAGAGGGAAACAGAGGCAGAGATAAGACTGACCTTTTCGATCTGCTTCGGGTTTTCCAGGAGCTGGGGAAGGAGCAGGTGTGTGGGAGTCCAGCTAAAAGGCAGTTACTCAGGGCAAAGAAGCGCGAGTGGATGAATGAGGGGAGAATGCAGACTTCCCTGAGGCAGAGCGAGGTCCTTACACGTGGGACGATCCCCATCCCAGAGTGGAAAATAGGCCTTCTCTCCATTTCAGCCTCCTGTCCTCCGTGCTCTGTGGCTTCTTCCAGGAACTTTCAGAGAACGTAGGAGAAGGGGCACGGTCAGACAAGGAGAGCAGTAGTAAGCTTAGCCAGCCCCCTGTTTCTACCTCGTAGTGACACCCCTGCCTTCGTTCAAGTCACCGCCAAGGGGCTCAGCGACTGTCCGTACCGGTGACCTCGTGGGCTGAAGGAAGCAGGGGCTTTGGGCTGTGACGGGCGCAGTGACCATGCATGCCCATCCTGAATGGTCCCCGGCCTTCTCCACTCAGACGCGGGGCCTCCCCAGCCTGACGTGGCAGCCGTCTGGCCTCCTCTCCTGGCTGCTGTCATGGCCGCTTCCTCCTGAGGCTCTCACCCAAGGCCTTCATTTCCTTTGACCTTCAACTCCTTCAAGAAGCGTTTCCTGACTCGCCAGACCCCGCCGGTGACGCCCTGGCTCTGAGTCCCTGGGCACTTAGGAGGTCCTGCCCAGCCACCTCGCCAGCTCGTGTTTGCTTTGACAGAAGGTGTCCCGTGTCCCACTGGAGGGGATTCTTCGCAGGTCCTGGGGTGACATCCTGTGACCTCAGAAAGGGAACGAGGGGCCCGAAGCATCATTCTCTCCCCGGGCACCGAACTGGCAGCCCCGAGCCGGTTCTCGGTACCTCCACTCCCCTTTCCTCCCACTTCCTCTCATGGGGCCCCGTCCTCCCTGCTGGTGCCTCCCGGCCCAGGCTCTGCTCCCTGCTGCGGAGCTGCACCCCGTCCCACGGGCTGGCTGTTCCCACAGCGCCCACTCAAGCCTCTCTGAGAGGAGAGCGCCCTGGACGCCTCCCCACGCTGTCCGGCGGCCTCTACCCATCCCCTTTCTCCCCTGCATCGCCCCACGTCCCTGCGCACAGACATCTCATTATGGGCGCGAGGGCTTTCGCGAGGGCTGGGATTAGATGCGCTCTCT
>NW_006438073.1:7164287-7199620 GCF_000325575.1 Pteropus alecto
GGGAGAGTCAATTATGCATCCGAGTCTATTAATCTTATAAACAGTTATGGAGCTGAAGAGGCTGAATCGAACAGCTGAGGCTTTAAGGAAGTTGGAGGACCACAGCCGTTATTCTAATGAAGTTCCGTGATGTACAGTCATGTCTCTGGGTGACCAGGCACAATTCTTTAGGTCTGAGAAATTGTAAATGACGTGTGAGGTGTTTTTTTATGTATACGAAGTAGCCTCTCAAAAGCGTGGGCCCATGACCAACCAGGGAGCGCCGATTCTTAGCCTGATTGGCAGGTCTTCGGCCTTCGCCCCTAAGCTGGCAAACCCTGGGGCCGGCAGGCCCCTCCTCCTCCTCCGTCCTGTCCTCGTGGGGGGCAGGGGAAGAAGCGACCAGCATGAGGAGGAGGGGTGCACTGCGTCCTCTTCCGTCTGTTTGTCTGTCTCTTAAACTTGGTTCGGTAACATAAAAAAGGGAATTTATCTTTCCCCCCAGCTGTGACAAACAGATGCCAGGGACCCAAGACCTTGCCTAGTCAATAAAGGATAAGTTATAAAATCTATAAAACTGCTGAAAGACATCAGAATTTCAGCAAATTCCAGGTTGTTTTTTTTTTTTTTTTCCAGATTGCTCCTTTTGATCAACTATGGGAAGAGGGGGGAAGCCAATCGTGTGTAAATTCCATCTGTCACTCTAGCACGGTACGGATGGGGCTGGACGAGGGACAGCGGAGGCAGCGAAGCCCGAGCGCTGACACTGACCGCGTGGAAACGGAGAACGGTACCAGCCGCGCGGACGAGGCTGTCACGATCCGTCAGCGTTTCACTTTTGTTAAGATCTTGGCAGCGGCGATGGGTTCTTTAGGTTTTAATGCGCATCTTCAGAGTAATTCTGTGAGCTATTTAAACGATGCTCCCTTCTTACAGCTCTACCTAATTTGATGATACGAACCCTCCTCCAATACTTGGGTATGCAAATGCAGCATCGAAATGATTTTTCCCGTATTCTGATGGAACTCGAGGTTCGCTGCAGTGATAAGAAGTGACACGGACTGCAGCAGGGTGTCAGAAACCCACCCATCTGGGGTGCTCAGGCCATTCTGATTTCAAAAGGCCACTTTTTCAGAATCACGCTTAAGAGCAAAACTGTGGAAACTGAAGACAGGGCAGTGATTGGGGCTTGGGACCAAACTGCCTTGGCTAGAATCTCAGGGCCACGAGGATGCCGAATTGGCGAATTCCTGCCTGTAAAATGGGAGGAAGAAGACAGAGCTCACAGACAGGTTATAAAGTTAGCAATTAGGGTGAAACACCTGACAGAATACAGAAAAGACACTCATGGCAGCAGCGCTGTCATCGCTCTAATATGACCACGATTCCCACAACCATTAATAAAATCTGGGTTATTCGCTTGGCAGTTATTTTTCAAGCAAATGTCTAGTGATGCTGAGATTATGTCGATGGCTGAGTTTCGCGGGCGACCGTAGATGGCAGAGTCGTGGTGATGCTGTCCCGAGAGTCATCGCCAGAGAGTAGCAGCCTAGAATGGCCGATCGTCCCTTCCATCAACATCCCTTCAGCTCCTTCTGCGGATTGGATGCGGTGCTGAGTGCTCAGGATCGAAGAATATGGATTCGGAGGCATAAAGCCTCAACCTCTAGGAGCGCAAGTCTCATCGTGGGGTTGGGGGACGACAAACACACACACACACTGCCACAGAAGAAGCGCCAAAGGGGGTGCGAATCCGTAAGGCGTAGGAACCCACGGAGAGAGGACACCATGTCCTTTTCCAGGGCAGCTGCGGACGGCTCTGCGGCTGAGATGCCATTTGAGCAGAGGCATGAAAAAGGAGTAGCTTGCTAGACAGACCAGTGTCCAGGAGCCCATTCTCCTTAAAAAAAAGAAAAAAGTGGTTATGGATGCACCAGATGCTATTTTGCTCCCCAGGGGATACTTGGCAATGTCCGCGGACAGTTTTGCTCGTCAGGACTTGGGGGTGTCGCTGGCCTCTAGTGGAATATGCTGCTACAATGTACGGACAGCCCCACACAGTAAGGAAGCATCCAGGCCTAGATGCCCATGGCATCCAGGGTGAGCACATGGAAGGCGGAAGAGCACACGGGGTGTCAAATGCCAGGGGATCCGGCGTCACCTCGCGCCCCTAATGTAGAGAGTGAGGAGTCTGGATGTGAGGGGCGGGTCGAGTCGTGAAGTGACCTTGCGAGCCATCATGAGCTAAGCTTTGGTCCTGCCTCCATGCCCCTGGGCTTCCCCGGAAATGCCCCAGTGTCGCAGGAAACCAAACTCAGTACCCGCACGAGGCAGTAATAGCTGAGGAGGCCCGAATTGTCTGTATCATCCTAAAAGGTCAAGTAAATTCTGCTTCTTTTCGTAATTAACATAAATAGATAAGGTGGCCTTTTCCTCCCAGAAGTTTGAAATCAGTGCTTGAGGAGGACCAGCCCTTCTGTGTAGTCCAGGGGGAGAAGCTTGAGCGAGCAGGGCGAGTCCTGAAGAATTTTTGAACGAGAGGAGGACGTGGGCAAATGTGTGGCTCTGAGTCCTTCTGTCACCCAGAGCGGCAGAGCAGGCCCGTTTAACAGGGCAGACCAAACCCACGTCCCCAAAGGACAGATTCACAATGTGATGCCACCGAGCTCCAAAGCCGCGGCTCACTTTGGACCGTCCACCTGCGGCAGAGAAGCAGTGTCCATTAGTAGAAAGAACACTGGACTGAGACACCAAGAGCTCCTGAAGGCTCCAGCTCTGCCGCTCATCAGCTGCGTGACCCAAAGAAAATGACTTCACCTCTCCGGCCCCAGGCGACAGGAGTGACCTGGGTAGGAAGGGCCCTAGCTCCAGCCTAGCAGTCCCTCCTCTCAGCAGGAGGGCCAGCCTTTGTGCTAAGTGTCACACAGTGGTGTGATCTGGGAAGTCCCCTGAGGCCTGGCTGGCTCGGGCACACCCACCACAGCACCATTATGGGCTTGGGGGGCGTAGTGGAATTTAATAGTAGCCAGTTTAATTTTCCGCTTTCATAACTTCATTCCTTTGAGTGTTGAGAACTCTTTGGCCTTCAAGAGTCTCTTATTGTTAAACAAATCTCCTGAATCCCTTATCAGCTGGCATCTCGGGCTTGGAGAGCCCTTCAAGCGCACGAACAGGAATGAGACACCGAGGACAGGAGAGCAGCCGGCTCGTGCGGAAAGGTGTAAACGCCGTTGGTGTCTTTTCAGACATGTTTACTCACCTGCTTATTTGGGTCAGGCTGTCTCTCTGGGGTCGGAGGCATTTTACGGAACTAGAGGTGGATCTCGCGTACCTGCCCAAAGGGCCAGAGCTGGACGAAAGGCGCACAGGGCCGAGGAGAGGCCTAGGACCAAACATCTTTGCGCCCACGTCCAGGCATGTGGTCACGGGCTCTGCAGTGACTCCCTCGCGGTGAGCGAATCTGTGACCCCTGCAGGCTGTGTCCTCATCAGCGAACTCGGACGCCGAAACAGAAGTCCATGGAGCCTTCACTTCCTCGCCTGCGGCCGAAGCTGGGGGCCAGGCCGCGAGAAACCGAGGGCTGCTCCCTGGGCCTCCTGAGGACAGAGATTAGCCCCCAACTGAAAGCTGTCCCAGTGGAAGGAGAGCGGGGGTCGGGGTGGGCGCGGTGGGGCGCAGGACGCGGTGGGCGCCAAAGCAGGGGACCGTGGCCCTGCAAGGCTTGCTGGGACGTGGGCAGCGTGTCCTGCGTGCCTCGGGTGGACGGACTGATCCTGTGGGGGTCACCTTCACGTCCTCACTGTCCCATGGTTATCCTTCCAGGGTCACACGTCCTATTGCAGGGCAGTTTTCCAGGGCAGGCCCTGTGACCAGACTGCGTGGCTGCCGTGTCGTGAGTGTGCACGAGCTCCTCACATCACCCCCCAGACCCCTTCTCCCACTGGCTCCACCGGCTGGTCTGTGCTGCGGCCCCCAACCTCAGAGGAACCCTGATGGGCGCCCCAGATGCCTGGTTCTCGTGGGAAGGAGCCGAGTCCTCGTCCCTGGGTGAGCGGCCCAGGTGAGGCCAGCACGGCCCATGGCAGAACCTGCCTCCAGGGCGGGGCTCCAGCTGAACCGATGCCCCGAGACTGGGCCGGAAGGATGAGGCTATTGATGGACTTTTAAATCACCTTCGAGCATTAAAAACTTAGAGTTACCATATGTGAAATATTCATAAATTGGCTCGATTCACACTTTTATTGATCGATGCAGAGAAATAATGTGTCTTAGAAATACATCTTGGATATCATGAAAAAGCTATTTTTTTGAGAATCGTTTTTGCTGAGATACGAGACCACATCTCATCCCATGGCTGTGACCTCACCCGCTCCAGGGAACGGGGTCCCCTGAGGCTCCACGCACCCGCTGTTCGCTCGCGGGCCAGGGCTGAGCCTCCTCCCAATGAGAGGGCGGCGTCAGACCCCTTGGAGCCAGAGGCCCCAGCATTGGGTCTGGGCCCCGAGGCCAGTCCTCAGCCCCTGTGCCCCCACCACCCATCACCCCCGGGACCCGGCACCCTGGGGTGGCCTTGGTGCTCAGTTCTCCCTCCCATGACACCAAGATGTCACTGACCTTCTCTCTTACTCATAGGTGTGCACGGTGGGGTCTTCCAGGTGACATCATGGCTCTGACAGCTCATGGCATGCCTGTTTATGTTACTGCATCTTACACGCGTCCTATGTTTAATTTTTAGTAAGGCCAGTACAGATGGATGGACAGAGGCTATCTAGGTCTCTCTGAGATTCTCAATACTTGTGAGGGGTGTAAAGAGGTCCTTACACAGGTGCCGTTCCTTGCGGCTCCTTGGCTCCCGCCCTCCAGCCCCCCCACCCCCAGCGCAGCCGTCAGACCCTGTCCCCTTTGGCCGTCAGACCCTGTCCCCTTTGGCCGTCAGACCCTGTCCCCTTTGGCCATCTCCAGCCCGCGTGTCACGGACCCAGTTGGGGTGACTCCCCCAGGCACAGCTGCCAGGCCCACACTGTGGCTGGTTATTGTCGCCCTGGACTGGGGCCCGATTCTCTCTCCAGAACGTGAAACTCGAAGGTGAACATTATCTGAGCAGCGGTACGCCACCGGGGGAGTTCTCGAAAACGGCGGCAGCATTCAGGGACAGAAACGGCTCGAGATCTGCTGGATCCTGAAGTGGGTTTTTGGTTCTGTACATTCTCTGAGCTGCCCCGGCAGCTGTCAAATATCCTTTTATCACTTAAGGTTGCTTGAAAAGACAGAAGCTTAACTAATAGAAAAAAATTAATATACCTTTCCTGGAGCCCCTGCTCCATCTGCTTATTATAATCTATTGATTTACCTGTGGGCCCCTCACCTGGCAAATTGCTTGTCACCTGCCTGAAGCCGCATAGGCCTTGCTCATGGGCGGCCCCGGCCAGCCAGACTCTCACCGTCCAGCTCTGCTGAGCCCTGGTGGGTGGCCCACGTCCTCTCCCTGCCCGCCCGACAGCTCCTCAAACGGAATCTCAGGCCTGAAGCTTCGGGTAAAAATGGGATAAATGGTCTGGTCGCTCTAAGTACCTTATCTCGTCTTGTCTTGGGCTCAAATCCCCACTGAGAAACCTGGGCGTCTCTCTCTCCTGAGTTGCCTGATTGACTGGCACAAAACCCTTCCCTAGAAATTAACTGTCCATTACGTACCAAGAGAAAGTTTAAGTAAAAGAAAATTGATGAGCATTAAATCTGATGTAACAGGAAAGGTGCCTGCATCCCACGTTCCATGACGAGGATCCCCAGTCTGCTACCTACCACGGGGCGTGCGTTGAAGCAGCCCCTCCTCCGCCATAGACATGGCCATGTCCTAACCCCTAAACCTGTGAACACGACCTGATTTTTAAAAAAAGGTCTTTCCAGATGCAGTTAAATTACATATTTTAAGATGGGACCATCCTGGATTACTGGGGTGGGGCCCAAATCCAAGGACGGATGTCCTTACTAGAGACAGGGAGGGGAGAGGTCGGCAGGAGAGGGGAGGGGACAGAGAATGGAGCGATGCAGCCACCGCCGGGAAGGCCGCAGCCCCCGGAGACTGGGGGAGGCCAGGAACAGAACCTGCGCCAGAGCCTCTGAAGGGGCACAGCCCTGCTGACACCGTGACTTTGACCTTCTGCCCTCCGGAACCGTGAGAGACTAGATTTCTGTTGTTTAAACCACCAAGCTGTGGTGTTTGTAACAGCAGTGCCTTGAGAGCCTGTGCTGTAAGGGACTCTGGCCTGCTGGCCGGCCCTCTGATTCCGGGTGCCCCCAAAGTGTGGGCATGGTCTGGGCAGCCCTGGCCTCTCCTCCCCCGCAGCTTCCAGGGGGAGGAGTCTCCTGACTGGCACAGGGTGTCTTCGGTCCACCGCCTTCTCCGATATTCTGGAGTTGCCAGTGGTGTCCATAGATGTCCTTGGTCACTGTCACGATCCATGTGAGTTTCAGCAAAAAAAACAAAGAGAGATTTGTTCTATAGATAAATAACCCCCCGAGCCAGAAGCACGTCCAGGACCAGGAGCGATGCCGTTAGGCCCTCGGAACCGAGGCGGGCGGGCACGCGGCCATTTACCAAGTACGTTTCGGTCTCTTCATTTGCTTCTCGTGGCCCAGCTTTCCTTGCCCCTGTCACACAGTGGCCGCCCCACCGCCGACCCCCCGCCCCAGCCACAAAACATCAGTTCCAACTTCCTGGCTGGCTTCACCCCTGTCTAAGCAAGCAGCAGAGAGCCGGCACCTCCAGATTCTAACTCCTGGGGGAGAGAAAGGGATTAGGGGAGACCCTGGCTGAGACCGAACGGGCAGAATGACACAGGACAAGCATGGCCGATGGGGTCCTTGGTGGGGCGTGGCAGGGTTCTCAGAGAGGGGTCTGTGCGTGTGTTCGACACGGCAAAGCAACAGGACAGGGCTGGCCAGCGACGGCCCCTTCTCCAGCAGAAGGGACGGCCTCAATAAGGGGCCGCGTCCAGGGCGTCTTGTGCGGGACCTCTGTGCACCCAGAGCTGACCGCGTGCTCTCCCACCATCTCGCACCGTGTGGCTCTCCCCTGCCCCCGTCCTTCCAGCCGCCCCCTACCGGGTCGACACACAAAAATCACTGCTAGTGAGATGACCCTGGGTCGGCTTGTCGCCACCGGCCCTGTGTGCTTCCAGCCGCCCACAGGTCGCATCTTTCAGGAAGAGTCTCCACCGCCTGTGCCATCTCATGTCCTCCCTTGTTCCCCCCCCCCACCCCGTGTCCCTTCAGACACAGGTACAGCTGGGGACGTGCTTTCCCACCCCTCCACGTGCGCACGGAGGCTTCTGCCCCGGCTGACCAGGGGTGGCCGACGCGGACATGGCTCGATTTCTGGGGACCTTTAAGAATAGAGCAGTCTGGCTCTGCGTAGGGCGAGTGTGCGGAGCTAAACACGCGGAAATTGAAATCCAAGTTTCCGAGGAAGCGGGAGAGGCAGAGCAGCGAGCGGGGGACATGGGGAACGTTGCGCCGGCGACGGCTCAGGTGGGACTTCTGACTGTCCTCGCTGTGCCCAGGGCTGGCTTCACGGCCGGCTGCACAGGCATAATGGAATTTCCAAGTGTCTCCCAGGCAGAGGGCAGGGCACCCTGTTAAGTCTGCAAATGAATCACGATGAACCCCAGGCTTAGTCCTGGTTGGATAAGGATAAATAACATTAAAATTCGGAAATTTGTTTTAAATGGGTTGTTAATTGCTGTTGAGCTTTAAATATTTGAGTTTATTAATTTCTCCCTCACCCCCTGAATTATATCTCAGCAACATTCCCCTGTTATTAGGCTATTAAATCACACATATCAAAAAAAGAAGCATTTATTTATATCTTTAGAGACATGTACATCTAATTAAGATAGTGTTACTGTGCATATTTTATGTCGGGCAGACTCTGCCTGTGATTTCTGTCTCATCAGCCCTGACGGGCCTTAATAAGCGTTTGGAAGACCCGACTTGAGCTGGATGAGAGACCCTGTATCCTTTTGAGCAGTGAGAGAAGCAGCTGTTCCTCGACATTGTAAAGCCCCCTCCAGAAAACAACAGGTTTGAAAATCGGCCGCATTGCCAGAATGCCTCTGTGCTGGTAAAAATAATACCACCAGCCAGCACCGAGGGAGCGAGCATCTACCACTTGCCACACGCTCTTCATGAATATTCATAATCTCATGGAACCTTCACAACAACCCTGTGGGTTGTGGATATTTTTACCCCCATTTTACAGAAAAGCAAAACAGAGCCTCGAAGCGATGAAGTCGTTTGCCGTAGAGGCGGAGGCAGGAGTGCAGCTCAAGCCTGCCTGACTGGAGCCGGTGCCTCTCCCACGTCGCCTCCCTTCGCTGCCAAGAGTTAGTCCATTCTAGAACATTCTTAACCAAGGTGGTATCAACCCTGCCCCCTGCAAGGGGATGAAAATTAGTTCTTGGAAGCAAGAGAAAAACATCACAACTTGTATGTATAAAGCACAGATACGCATACAGTACAGAGATAAACAGATAAACCACGGACCTGCGGTGCTGAGGCTCAGGCGAGAGGCTGAGCAGGAAAAGGGTCTGAAACGGCACCTTCGGGAGATGCCGGCAAAAAGCGCGGAGCGCCGCCTTAGAGCGACGCAGTCGTAGGATGCCCACAGCACTCGCTCCGCCTCGGGCCTCGCCAGGCTGCATCCCGGCCACCGCGGCTGCTTGACAGCTGGGTTGGGTGGCGCACTGGCTGGCAACACGCCCGTTAGGGGACAGCGCCGGGGCTGCAGATGCCGTTTGTGATGGTTCTTATCGGATGAGCTTTTGACAAAAGACAACGGGTTCGCCTTTCTAAATGGCCATCGAGATCTTCGTGCGAAACCATCCCAAATTGTGGAGATGATCAGCCGCTGTTTCTGTTTGTTGGTGTGCTGGGGCTCCGTCAACCCGAAAGTCTCGATTCTTTTCTCTGCAATGCTGCACGGGAGCACGCTAGAGGATGCGTTTGGGTTAGACCAGAAAATCTCAGGGCTGAGTCACAGTCTTATCCCTTCCGGTCCATCCGCCCTTGGGCGAGACAACTTCATCTCAAGGAGTCTGTGTTTTCTCATCGGTGAACCCAGATTCTTACTGCGTGTCAAGCATTTCACCCATATTGTACCCTAGACTCCCACTGTCCAATATGGCAGCCATGAGTTACATGTGACTATTACGAATTAAATTCATCAAAATTAGGTAAAATTTAGTGGTTGGCTCTTCAGCCGCACTAGCCACATCTCAAGTGCTCAGGAGCCACACGAGGTGACCAACTGGACAACAGATAACAGACATCTCTGTCATCACAGGCATTTCTGCTGGACAGCCCTATTCCGCAGATGGTAACACCGAGGAGGGAGGGCGGTGACTTCATTTGACAAATTTTCAACAAGAAATTCCGCTGGACAGCCCTGTTCCGCAGATGGTAACACCGAGGAGCGAGGGACCTTGCCAGCAACCGGGCGGTGACTTCATTTGACAAATTTTCAACAAGAACCAACATCGTGCAGGCCCTGTTCTAAATCCAAGAGATGACGTGTAATCGATCCCAAGGAAGTGTTGCTGTTATTTTTACCAAAGCTCTCTGTGATTTCCTGAGGAATGAGCAAGGGAGTGCTTAAGAATATGAGTGTGATGTCAGCGACATGGCCTTACGTCCGAGCTCAGTGCCAGGGGCAAGACTCGGTTTCCTCATCTGTAAAATGGTTATAAACTTAACGAGGTTTTTCAAAGATCCGACTGGGGAATGGATATAAAGGGTTTCACACAAGGTCTGGTATAGTAGGTGCTCAATAAATTATTGCTCTTCTAATTAAGACATCAGGCGGTTCCCCTAACTGCTAGTTTGATCTGATAACAGGATATTTCCCCTGCTGTCTGGGATTTATTGGTTTGCTAGTAAGGCTCTATCTCGG
Organism: Pteropus alecto; assembly: GCF_000325575.1. Classification (NCBI taxonomy): domain Eukaryota; kingdom Metazoa; phylum Chordata; class Mammalia; order Chiroptera; family Pteropodidae; genus Pteropus; species Pteropus alecto. The sequence continues at coordinate 7,174,213 of NW_006438073.1, forward strand.
GATAGTCCCAGAGGTCACTTGAGAAAATAATATGAGAGCCCTGCTTAAAGGGCCATAGGAATCTGTTCTTTAATCACTGATGAGAATTCATCACTCACATAATAATCTTCACATCCTCGTTGGTATCGGTCGCTGTAATTATAGAACGCCGGCGCTCAATGAGAAGTTGGAGAAAATATCACTGAATTCACCTGTGGAAGGTAGCACAGGCGAAACCCAGGGAGAAGGGGACGTGCCCAGAGTCACACGGCTGCTTAGCGGCGGAACGTGGATGAGAACGGGGACTCTGATGTCAGACACGGTGGCATGCTCGGCGTTCAGCACGCCTCCTGGGCTCGCTATCTCTTTGGCAGCCGCTCTGCTTCTGAAAATAAAATTCCCATAAGCCCTTGACTGCCCAGCAGGCGAACACGTCTTCCTCATCTCTGGATGCCGAAGCGGGTGTCACATCAGCATACGGGGCACCCGGAGCCCGCCATGCCCTCGGTACCCCAGCACCACCCCCACAGCAGCACGATGGCCGGAAGCCACGGGTGTTTTAGGTGCTGTCACTGCCTCATCTCCTCAGGACAAGTCTGGGAGGGGCCACTTTCCCCCTCAGCCCTTATTTTATCCCAAGAGCGCCACGTGTCACCTAAAAGAAGACATGCCGCAGTCAGCCCTCTGTTCTCGTCACTGGATGGAAAAGAATCTTGTGCTTTCAACAAAATTCTGATAGAAAGAGAATTCACGTTAGGAGAAATCGCACATATAGATCTTGGATACGAAGGAGACCACAGTTTTGCCACTGGAAGCTGCCTCGGAGGGTATTGTCATTCAAGCTGGATATTGACAAACAAAAGGCTAAGCAAGAACCTTCCTGCGCAAGAGGTTGGGGGGGGGGCGGGAAATTGCTTCAGGCAGGAAATCTTGGGATGATGTCCTTGCCTTAGCCTAATTTTTATTAAGTACAGTAAACAGGGCCTCAGGCAGGTGCCTGATAGGGAGATGCTCCTGTTCCATTGTTTCCAGGTTGCCCAGCAAGAATTTGCCTGCCAGGTATGTTCTGTTCTCCTCAACTACCTGTAAATCACACATTCTCACTTCTGAAATCTAAGACCCCGCCTCCTCCTTTCCTCCTTTGTTCAAAATGTCATATATGCCCCATGTTGCCTCCCTGTCTTTGGAATTTTCATGCTTATATGAAGTCCCCATGTGCTCGTATGAAAATCTTATTTTCTCCTATTAATCTGTCTCTGTTAATTTGATTATTAGCCCAGCTAGAAGAACTTAGAAGGTGGGAGGAACAGTATTAATTTTTTTTTTTTTTTTAGCCCTCAAAGATACAAAGAATGGAATATTGTCCTTGGCAGGGTTTGAACTTTCCTACCAGATAAAATGACATTTTACAGAAGTGATCAGTTTCAGGAGATGGGCAGTGAGGTTGTGAATAAAGGATTTTTAATAAAAAGGCCTTTTTCTTTTCTTGTCCTCCAGAGCCCCCAAAATGTTAATATTCCCATTAGAAAGCCCGGAGAATGAAAATTACAGCCCGCTCTGGATTATTCGTGGGTATCGAATGCTTCCGTCTCCACTGCGAAAGCGGGTTTCCATCCAGGTACACAGTTCAAGCAGTTAGCGGGGTGGGCCCCTTCTCTCCCCCCGTCTGTCCCCTCTGGCAGTGGGGCGGGGGAGGAACAAAGAGCTGAGAAGAGAGAGACCCTTCCCCCTGAACTGGTGGACGAGCGGGTGTATCAGCATCTCAAACCCCAAAGGCATAGAAAGACTAACTCGTTCACCAAACATTGGAATTACTGATGTGTGCAAACTTCGGGTAGCTAGCTATATGCGTTTAATTTTTTTCTGTCAGAAATGTTTTTTAAAGAGTTAAACACTTTGGTGTCTGAGTAATGGGACCAACCAAGTTCTGCCTCTGTACGAGACAAGCGCACCCTCACGGATCGACCGCCTTGCATGAGTGAGTCCATCGCGCCGGACTTAAACAAATTTTTAAAGAGCGAGGTTCGTTTTCATGGCATGATTGAGTTGTTAACAGAAAGCCTGGCCTTGCAGTTGGATGTGGATGTAGACCATCCTAAGTGCTCACATTTCCTCTGGGATCTCATGGCACTGGGGGCGAAACTGTCCCCACAGGAAGAGCAGGGAAGAGGAGGAAGTGTATGGATAGTTAGATAAACTGTGGAAACTGTCACAGAACAGAATCCGGTCCCCGCCCCCTTCCCCCCCCCCGCCACATGCGCGCATGCGCACGGGCGCAGGCGCCGAGCAAGCGAGCATCACACATTCCTCCTGCGACCTGCCCCGGCCTTGGGCTGTGTCGCTGCCCGGGGCACCTTTCCGTGCTGGGCTTTTGCCAGAGAGGAAGGCACCGGCAGCCTCGATGTTCCGGGGGCCACACACCCGTGGGGACCGATTCCGGTTTGGACAGAGGTGACAAGATTGAAGCTGAAACTGGCTCTGCGTGTATCAAGGCTCACTTGGGATTTGAATAACCAAGGAGCAGAATTTCCTGCCCATCTGTGGAGAGCATGCAATCAGAGTTCCCTTGGGGGACCCCTGGAGCACATGGAATGACCGGCAGTGACCCTGCGTGCCTCTGCCGGCCTGTCTGCAGACCTGAAACCTCCTGGCCCGCCTGCGGCCACCAGAGACGCCTGACGGCCCAGCTGACCTCGACGCTGGGGCCCGTCGCGCCCCGCCTTCCCGTCCCCCAACCCCCGTTCTTGGCCCGGCACCGCTCATTCTGGCCCCATAACTCAGCTCCCAGTAGTTTGGACACACTCGCTGGCCATGACCTTGGCCCTCACCCCAGAGTATTATTTTCAGCTTTTATTGCAGTCCGCACCCGAGCTCCCAATCAGGTGAAGAGCCCACATGAGAACGGGGCAGACGCTGGCTGCGTCCGTCTGTCTGTCTTGCCTCCTTCTTCCACACTAACCCCAAATTCTTCTGGCAGCACTAAAGGTCGCTGAGCTCCTGCAAAGAAATTGGCAGGCACTCACCACTCAGGCTTCACCTTTGGAGAGACAAAGCGCACACATGTAGCAGCTTGAGAAGAGGCACGAAGCTGGCCCTGAGAAGTGCCAGTGGATACGCTGGGCTCCCACGGTCACCACATTAAGAAGCCACCGAATCGGAGAGGGTCCACAGGTCAGGTATCTATCCTAGAGCGGTACAGTCAGCCCGGTCTTCAAGGATGTGATGGGCACATCCCCCGACGGGCAGGGAGAAGGGAACGGAGGTACCATTCCAGGTAGACAGTGCCCCATGAGCCAGCACCGAGGAGCCGAGTCCAGGCGACGCTGAAGTAAGGAAGGTTGAGATGTCCGTCCCCACCACGGGGACACATGTAACTCCATGCGATGCGCACAGCTGCGCCAAACACAAGGGCTTCCGTAGCAGGCAGGAGTCACGCCAGAGAAAATCGTCCGAGATTGGAAAAGCTCTACAAATAGACCTAAAAGGAACAGGGAGGACATTTAGACCAGTGTGACGTCAAAGATTCTCAACTGGTGTTTTTCTCCTGTTGTTTCTTCAGGTGATACTCTAAAACAGTCAACTCTGTGTACATTATAAATAATGTATCTTGTAATTTACATGTTTCTAATTGAAAAAAATTCCGCGATAGCCCCAAGTAAATTGCATGCATGATTTAAGAGGAGGTGAATAAAATTTTAACTATGGAAAAAAAAAAAACACCTCTGAAATAGTGCTGTTTTCTAACAAAATAGAATTAAGAGAGTGGTTTTCATTGCCGGTTCTGTGCTTCTATAAGATTACAAACTGGAAGGGTTTAGGCGGTGACCAAAACGCAGAGAGAACTGGAGGAACTTGGTCCTGCCTCTTATTGGTGTGGCGCTTTCAACTCCTGAGGTGCCTGTATATGTGCGCTGGCATCTGTGCCTCGCATCGACCAGAGAAGGCAAAAGGGATGGGGTTTTGTTTGTCCCACGTGATGGGGCGCTGCGCCGCCAGCCTGCGGTAGCCCCCACAGGAGGGGCGGAGAGGCCACAGCTCGGCCAGCCCTCTGCGCTTCACTGCTTTGACTACCTCTGTCCCTTCCTCATTTCTGGGGACACCGACTCTCCTCTTGGAAAAACCGTTTCTCTCGCTCCAACTCTCTGGTTCAAGTGGGGACGACTAGTGACTCTCCCGTCCAGGGCCCCTGACCCGACCTGAGCCAGCTGGAGGCTTTTCTTGGGACTTCTCAAGTGGCGTTGGGCTTGGTGCAAGGAGGTGGGCAATTTTAGCTAGAGTTTTTCTTCTTGTAGCAAAATTGTGAGGTGTGTGGCTGGTGGCGTGTGTCCAGCCACGTGTAGGAAGTTTGTCTGAGAAACTTAAAACAGTATGCAATGAGAAGAAAGTTCTGGGTCCAGTGATATCTAAGGCTCAGTTGCTTCTTTGCCATGGTTACTGAGGACTTTCGGTAAACACTTTTTTTTTTTTTTGCTTAAACTATTTCCAATTGAGTTTATGTTCCTTAAAAAACCAGAGGAGTCATAACTAGTTATCTGTCCTCAATGTTACACTTCTGTCCCCACGAGTCCCTTATAATCCACCCTCACATATGAAGAAACAAGGCTCAGTAAAGTTGAATGAGTTGCCCCAAATCTTATATTGAATTGTTGGTATAATTATACCACTCACCAGTATATGTAATTAGAGCCCTATACACGTAATTAATAATAAAGTTTCACATACTCTATCTCCTTTGATTGTTATGATAAGCCCTTGAAACAGATTGGACAAGCATTGTTAGCCCTGATTTTAGATGAGAAAACGCAGATTCAGAGAGAAAAGTGACTTCCATACTGTCAAACAACCAACAAGTCATGCGACAGGACTTAGACCCTGGTCTTCTGATACAACATCCAAAGCTCCTTCCGACCATACCTCGCTCATACACACACACACACGCACACGCACACACACACACGCACGCACGCACACACGTGGATGGACCTGCATGCACACAGTCATTTCCATGAAAAATGAAAATCGAATTCAGCAAAAAAACTGTTCTTCTCAGGATTATTTTTAAAAAATATTTAAAGATATCGCTATTCATAATTATTTGCACTTTTATTTCCTGCCAAAACATTGGTTTGGGAACCACCTAACTCTTCTGTAGATCAATCTGGGATAAAATACTTGCCGTTATCTAGAAACTTGATAAAATATAAATACGCTTGTACTTTGTCTCTCTTGGTTTTGATACCTAATGAAATGTCAAAAAGCAAGATGACACATAAAAGAAGAGCAAAAGATAACTAATTCAGAGATTAAGTTTGGAAAAGCTCCAAAATTAGATCACGTAATTAGTTCGCAGTTTCGAAGTCTTTGGTGGAATTAGATCTATGCAAACAAATTCCATTCACATAGTTTAGGAAGACTGAATGATTGTATAGATGAATTACACTTAAAACTGAGGATTACGTAAGTCTCATTCTTCATTTCCTCTCTTATACCGACTGGTTTGAACAATCGAGAAAACCCAGGAACGGGCACCAAATTGATCACTGGGAAAAATCAGTGGTGGACGCTAAAATGGTGGAAAGACGGCTTCAACAAAGCGACATCACGGCAACTCTCTAAAAAGGGCCCGCACTTCCCCCGAAGACGAGGAGCCAAGGGTGGAAGGCTCCGAGCTGATCTGGCTCCGAGCTGATCTGGCTCTGTGCAATGCTGCGCAGGCGTGACGTGAGAGGCGGTCTAGGCTGGACCGCCGGTTTTCGAGCTGTACTTGTATTGTCGTTGTTTCAGGAAATCCAGTATACAAAACGGAGGTGAAATTGCTGTCCTTGCAGGAGTCGGGGAAGGAAATACAGAAGCCCAGGCCCTTTGATCGTCACTGGCCAATACGACCTCTGTGGGGCTTTCCCACGCAGAGCATTTATGACTCAATGTTAGCTTCGTGTAACTTGTACACTTAAATACAGACTACGGCAGAATGTTCATAACCCAAAACGTACTCACACAATGCAATGTGTGTGTGTGTGTGTGTGTGTGTGTGTGTGCGCCTTACTGTGGAATGGTACACTTGAAACTTACTGGATTTTTGTTAACCAATGGCCGCGTAATAAAAATTTTAAAAATAAACAAATAAAAGAAAAAAGAAAATATTATTCAATGGGAATTTTTCCTTAGAGTGTGAAAATTCAGATTTAAGATGCAACCGTGTAGACAGATAACTCGAATAACCAACATCAACGAACCATACAATTAAGTCAACTCATCAAATATTAAAAAATATATACATATATATATTTTTTCACTGACTTGACTGGTCCTTTGTCTATATGGACAAAATAAGACGGTTATTTCACTGTGCAAATACTGACAAATCCCCCCCCACCCCCGCCACCTATTTTCAAACCATTTTCAGACGAGCCCGCACATAGGCCCACTGTCAGAGGATGAGGGAGACAGGCCAGGGAAGGTTCGGATTTGGCATTTAGCCAGAACGTTGTTCGATTCCATTTGGATTTAGGCTCAGCTGTGCAACATGTGTGTCAGCGTAGGGCGACAACAGTGTCGGGTCGGAAAAACATCACCATGTGTAACAGCGGCCACTCCCAGTATATGGACACGGACACCGCTGGGGCTGGTCTGCCCCTTCCTATCATGTTTGAGAAGTAAGTGGAAATATTCTGAAATAGGCGGCATTTTTAACTTCACAATGAATTGGGTGAAGGTTTCAAGGATCAAATATTTGAAAACGTTTGAGAAACAAAAATCAAACCATGAGATAAACCCTTGCGAAATACTGTCTTTAATATTTCAGTTCTGAGTTAATGCTTTATGTGGATATTTTTATGTATTCCTAGATATTTCAATACAAATTCAGGTCAGTTCTGGTCTGAGAACAGATGATGCTCTTCAGTGCTTTCCTATTTGTAAGGAACTCCACGGAAATGAAATTGCACTGCAAAAAGCAGAGGCTAGACAAAATAGGAAGTCTCCAAGATTTTAAGAGTAGAAATGCTAAGTGTTGCATATATTTCCTGTGTTTTTATTTGTATTTTAAAAAGTAAATGAGACATTATGAACTATTTTCAGAAATACGTGTAATCGAATTACTTAAAACTTTCAATTTTGTCTACATTTTCCAAAACACGACCATTTTGCTGACATTTTGCACGTCTTCCAAGAGGCACTGTCTTTGGAGTATCTGCACATAGTTTTGTGATACACCCCTGGACTGGAGCCCTTCTGTGACACTGGGGTAGTTTGCATGAAGTTTCTGGAAGGAACTCTCAATCAAAGGGGTTCGCAGACCACAAACAAACGTTTTTTTCTTAACAAATTTTATGGCTGATTTCAAAGTACACAATTTTCTCTATAGAAAATATAGCTCAGCAACAAAATAAAATAATTAATAATAAAATAAATATGTTCTGTCTCCTATATTAGAAATAATATTGCTATATCTTTGCCCATCTCTGATTGTTTATACAAAATAAAATCCCAGAAGCGACATTACGGCCCAAAGACACACTAACTTCTAAATCTTTTGATATATATTATCAAATGGTCTTGCAGAAATCATCTATCAATTGATAGTATTAGCATTAGTATATGAGAATGTCTGTTTCCTCACTTTGAGTGGGTTATACATTAAGGTATATTTTTCAATTTTGTAGGTAAAAAATAGTTGTCATTTTCAGAGACAAACTTTTACAGACTATAAAGTTAGTCCTCAGCTTTCTCGGCCCTGCTAACGTCTCCTTTATGTTCCAGTCTCTCAGCTACCGCAAAAACGTATCTCAGTTTCTCAGTGAGCCCTGTTCTAGAACGTTCTAGTACCTTCTAGTATGCTCCTCTACGCGACACTGTTGCCAGGGCTTGAACCTTTCCTTCCTTAGTGTATTCAATGTTTTAAATTAGACTTTTTTTCCTCTGCTAAGGTGAATCCACCACAATAATTTCAGTCAGAACGGATGGCATCCTCCCTGAATAGATTCATGTTATTAAAAGACATATAACTAACAGGGATTTTAAGAAGTCAAGTATTCCAGTGAGGAACGTATTTTCAGTCAAGAGAAAGTTTTCTTGAAGACCCTCAACCTTCTCCACGCAGGTCACGGCCTTCTGGTGTGGGGCCTCTAAACGGCCAGCCCTACTGTTTCCTGTGGTGTGACAATGTGCAAGGTGCCAGTCTTGGCCTAGCCCTGGTGATGAATGCGGGGTGGCTTCAGGCCACCAAGCAGCTTGGACTGACACGACACCGCTCACAGCCTCCAGCAGCTTGACGTGCGGGACATGAACTGAGTTTGAGCAAGGTCCATGAATAGGGGGAACAGCTCTGTTTATGTACATTATGTTCATTTATGCATGAATGGAGGACAGAATTTATGTATTCAATTTTTTGATCAAAGCCATGCAGCCTTCATTTAAAAACATCTACCAAATGCTCTTACTGGTTTCCCCATTTTTATACTAAATGCCTTCGGAAATATCTTCTGAGCAATACATTTTTTTTTTCAGGAGGAATTTGGAAGTTTTCTGAAACTTTCACTAAATTTTTCTTTAAAACCTGTATGTGGTTTCTTTAAACTTAGATCTAGCCAAGTGCCTATTCATTCGAGCAAGTAAGTAATAAATGACTATGAAATAATGCTGAGCCAAAACATTTCTCTGTCACTGTATCAGATAAAGGACTGTCCAAAATTTCTGTGGGAACATTTTCTCTTGTTTTTTTTTTTACTGATAAAACTGATTTAAAGACACTCTGTAAGCTAAGAGTAGTTAATGCTTAGATTATAACAATAGTTACATAAATAGGCTAGAGTCAATTATTATCTGGATTTTGAATAACTAAGAATCAAGTAACCAGAATTTTCTTTTTTGGAGGGGGGGATTGGAAATAGAAAAATATGTTCTATATTTTACTCTAATGTGAGAAAACAAATAAATTTTAACAATCAACAATTAATTTTCGGTTTGCCACAAAAATGTGAAGGGAAGCCTTCTGTTTTGTCTAACAGAAGTTGGAGACTTCTCTTGGGCTTTCCTTCCCTTCAGCTATCATACATGTTTGGGCTGCGTTGGGTCTGAGGTGGGATTTCTCCGCCTTTTTTTGTACCTTGTGAAGATGGGCTACGAGAACCAGCCTCACTAGTCCTTGAATCCAGCAAGAATCTGCGAAAATAACAACTAAGGCCTTAATGTCTGTATGTTATGACCTACAAATGAAAATAAATATCAGTCGAGGGATAATATTTTTCATTTAAGTACACGTTTCAATCTACCATCCTGCTGCACGAATATTAAAGATAATTAAAGATAATTACGGAGCCACCGCGCCCTCCCGGGCTGGGGCCTTGCCTGCCGCTCCGCGTTCTGCATTCACTGGGAGCAGAACCGAAGGGGAGGCTGGGAGGATGATTAAAGGCTGGCGACATGACTGTGTTCTGGCGGAGTGATATTAAGGCCATTAATACGTCTGCATTTCAGTTCCAGTGTGCTAATAATATATTATTCTATCTATTAAAATATCATAAAGATTACCTATAATTGAAGATGGTTTACAGTCTAAGCCATAAGTAGATATAATTTCATGCAAACACATTCAGGGTGAATTCACTTTCAAGTGGAATTTAGCTGGTGTAATGAAAATGGAAAGGCGCTGTATTTGGGCAGTATGATAAAAACCCTAGCAATAATAAAAGATGACCCCTATTGAAGGGACACGTATAAAGCGCTGCTTAAAAGGAAACGTTGGTTAGTTCTTTGTTTTCTGATAAATGATTTATTACCAATACTGAAACTCCGTCTTTAATATTCTTTGTCACTGGCAAGAGCCAGGCCAGCCAGCCCTCATTTTTTTCAGCCACCGCGTTTTAGTTCACATTCGTACAACTTGAACAACAGTTACATTTGCAACTCCAGAAAGCAAAGATGAAACTTTGTTCCTGCTTTTGTGTCGAGCTGTACAATTTATTTCTCTCCTGGCAACAGATTTTAAATCTCTCTTCCTCCCCCTCGCCCTCTTTTCTTGCTTTTCATGGGAACTGTTTGGTGAGTGCCGACAAAGCTCTGTGTGTGTGTTTTTTTCCCCTTTGCCCGGTTTCTGTGTCGGTGTGTGCAGGCACGCATTCATTAACGTAATTCCTCCACATCCAACAAGGACGCATCATAAACCCGAGAGAGAAAGCCTCATAAATATTTAGATGTTCCCTCCACCTTCCCGACTAGAGTGAAAAAGCCATATAGTGAGCAGTTGCTCTGGGTTCATCTGCATGTGAATCGAGAAGGGGGACAAAAAGATGAAAAGGGGATGGGAACTCGAATACACGCCCCGCGGTCTCCGGGGGTCCTTGGTCTTGTTCTAGTCAGTACTGTGGGTGGCGGTGGCCGGGCTTGGCTTTTTTCTGCGCATGAGCAAACAGAGCGGTTTGCCAAAGGCAGCTGGCCGAGGATGTGTGTGCTTTGTTCTACCTTGTAAGTTTTTTTAAGGAATGAAATTGCTTTACATTCTACATTTGACTGACTTTTTCGTCCTTCGTAGTCGAGGCTATCCATGAGTGGGGAATCTGTATTTAGTGATGTGTACCAATACACGAGACAGGAAGTATGAATGAGATTTTTTTAATTGTGGCAAAAGATGCATGAAACTTACCATTTTAACCATTTTTAAGTGCACTATTCGGCGGCACTAATTACATTCACCAGGCTGTGTAACCATCAACACCATCGCCGGAACTTTCCCGTCGCCCTAAACAGAAGTCCCGTAACCAGGAAACAGCGTACAGCAAGGTTTTTAAAAGCTCGGTTCCTAAAGACTTAGAGGGTTTCGGGGGTGCAGAGCAAGGGCGATAAAGGAGGGTAAAGAGGAAAAAATAAAATAAGAACGCGAAGCCTGGAAGTGGCTGCCGGGAAAGACTTGCATGAGAAACGGCCAGTCCGGTTTTCACCGGAATGAAAGAAAACGGCTGAATAGTTTAGCAGCATTTTAAAATTGCCGATTTTTATAAGAAATTGGTTTAAGTCAGAATTTCAAAATGAAATTCAAATAAAATTCAAAGACACAAGCCTTACAATACCTGATGTTATTTGAGACAAAAACGAGCGGAGTATGTATTTTACAGAACATTTCCACCCAGATCGGGGGATGTGCTGTACTTCAGGGGCCCCCAAGACCCAGGGTGTGGACCGGTCCCAATCTGTAGCCCATCAGGAACTGGGCCGCACAGCAGGAGGTGAGCGGCGGGCGAGTGTCGTCTCTGTCTGCAGCTGCTCCCCAGGACCAGCATCACCGCCTCAGCTCCGCCTCAGATCATCAGGCCTCAGATGCTCATAAGAGAACCGGTCGCTGGGGCCAAAAAGGTTGGGGACGGCTGTTGTACTCGCCCAAAAGACTGGGGCGAAGGCTGGGAGGATAACCTATATCTCTGTAAACATTAATTTATGTTGTAATTGCCTTTTTTTGCAAATCTCTAGGGTTGCGACTATGTTGCTTTAAAGGAAAAACATATCAAAGTGTTATTGATCAAGCCCCATTACAAGGCAACATAATAGGGAGGAAATTTGCAATCTCAATCCGCACATTTATTACTGCTTTAAGAAATCTTTAATAATAAAAGTGCAGTGTGTTGGGTGGGGCCTGAGAAACTGTCCCCTCAGCCCTTCGATTCTTCCGGCTCGCTGAATAATTCAAACGATGTACAGCAGATTAACAAGAGAAAAATAAAATGTTTAATACGTGCGGATGGGGATTCACATACGCACGATAATTCCAAAAACAGGGCGGCCACATTGGGTACATATGACTTTGGGACAAAGGAGAAAAGCGAGAAAGGGGGTCTTAGATTTCAGAAGTAAGATTAGGCGACTGGCAGGTACTGGAGGAAGGGGAAACACACCTGGCAGGCACGTTCTCGCTGGGCAACCGGAAGCTATGGGCACAGGGGCTTCTCGTAAACCTGCCGGGAGCCTCGCTGACCACGGCCAAGGTGAAATGCTTACGGTGCTATGTCACCTTCCCGAAGCGGGTTGTCCTAGCTGAATCTCTGAGAAAAAGGGGAGTAGGAAACTCTTCCCGAGTGTGTCGGGCTTCCGTTGACTCGGGTGCGTAATAACCTGCACGCCGGAGTGGCACATTCTGGGGACACGCACACCCGACATCTACAAGTGCAATTAAAAAACCGCGGGCAGGCCTACTGAGTTTGTCTGAATGGGATCTATTCTGTAGCATGACAGCCAGACTCCCGTCCTCACCACGAGTGTCATCAGTTAGGACCACATGTGAGTGAGTAATACTCTTCTTCCTTCAGTGGAAGTCATGCATGCTACTGTCACTGATTATTTAAGGAGTTTTAATATTTTTTTTATAATGTGAAGATGGGACTGGGGGAGGGCAGACAGTGAGCTGAGCCCGAGGCCTGAGGGAACTAGGGGAAAGGGCGAGGCTGCTAAATTGGGAACTTGCCTTTCCAACAAAGGGAGAGCTGGCCCTGATGAGCTTAACCGAAAAGGAGGTTCACTGACCAAGGTGACTGGGAAACGTGGACTGGACGTTAACAAATACGGAGCTTGGACGATGCTGGAAATGGGCTTCCACGTTGGAGCCACTCCATCTGTGTTGGTTTCTGCCTTTGGTCCTCCACACGGTGATTACCGCCATGGCCACTGCACCCCTGAAACTCCCACGCCCTCTCAAACCAGCAACCCACCACAAGGAGAGAGCCCTGTTTTGCTGCAGATTCCATGGCAGCGGTGGCAACGACGGGCTAGCCTCTCGGGAGGGCCTAGGGTCCTGTGTGCACCACCTGCGGATGGTGGCAGAGGTGTCCTGGTGCCCCAACGTCACACTCGCTTCTCCACAAGACGAGAGAGGTTTTCTGGCAAGGAAGAGGAGGACGGGGTGACATGCCGAGTAGACGACTATAGTTCAGACAGTTTGCTGCAAATTGATCCTTCATCGAGCTCCGGTAGATGAGCTTTGTGAGTAAAGGCTGTGTAGGGTGCTAGCCAAATGCAGTGGTTCAAATGCAACGAAAGCGTGTTTCTTAGGGGGCAGGACTGTGCAGGTGAAGAGGTCCGCAAAGTGGCTTTTCCCCGGCAGTCATTTGGGGACCCGTATCCTCAACAAGTCCCCTGCCAGCCCCAGGGGAGGATTTGGGACTTTTCTGGGCCAGGCCTGGAAGGGGTACACATTGCTTCAGCTCGTGCTCTATTGATTAGAATTCAGTCATACAGCCACACCTCACTTCAAGGGAGGCAGGCAGTGAAGATTGCTGTGTGTCCCAGAAGGAGAGGAAATACAGTTTGGTAAACCCCTGTCAAACTCTGCCTCATCAGTCACCTCTCTTCTGCCAATGGGTTGAAAACTAGTGGCATAATAATGACAGTTATTGAGTCCCGACTACGTGCCAGGGGCTGGTCCAAGGGCTTTGTGTACATCAGCTCACACGGTCTTCACAGTGACCCGTGAGCAGGAAGACCATCCTCACGGGCAGATGCAGAAACAGAGGCACGGAGAGGTTACTGAACCTGCCTCAAGTTGCAAAACTAGACATTGTTGGAGCCAGGGTCTGACACAAGACAAGTTGGCCAGGCAGGGTTATTGGGGAGACTCAGGGAGATGACGCTTGTAAAGGCCAGGGTTTTGGGGGCACGCAGGCGACACTTGACTGGGGAAGCCGTGTTACTAGCCTGTTCCGCAGGGTGAGCACGGTGTCTCATAGGAAGCCCCACGTGGAGGCTGAGGGAGGGTGAGGGAGGGTGTCCACAGAGGCAGGCTCCAGGGGGCTCTTTCCTACTGAGTCTAAAGGGCCACTGGGGAGCCGGGATCCTCTCATTAAGTAGAGCAATTGTTGAAGGGCCAAGTGCATGCCAGGGCAGGACCAGCCATCGGCCTGGGGTGCAGAGTACCCTCCCGGTTGGAACTCAAGGACCTGTACACCTCTCCCTGCTGAGGACTCAAAGCTCGAGTCCACGGAAAGGCCTTCCATTGCTTGGCAAGCTTTGGTTTACTCGCCTCCTTTGCCAGAGACAGTCACTTGCTTTGTCCCCCCAGTGCCTTGTGTCGATCGTGCATGACACAGAGCAGGCCACCCAAAGCGGCAAGCGAATGCCGATAAGAATAGCCAATATTTACTGAGCAATCACTGTATCCCAGGCACATGCTAAGGGCTTTACAGTCACTGCCTCATTTCATCCGCACAGCGACCATAAAGTGGTCCCGACTGTGCTGCCGAGAGACTGAGGATCGCTGGCGGCCAGCTGTCTGCCCCGCGTCACAGCGAGCCAGAGCCTTCCATTGCTGTCCCACGCGGCTGGGCCAGTTTTCATCCAATGCCAGCGCCCCACGCCCTGCTCTGCCCCGGAGGCTTGGTGGCTTCCAGGCTTTGCAGGGGAGCAACTGCAAGATCAGTGAGGAATGGCCCGGTGGGGTCGTCTCAGGTTTGGGAGGACGGCAGTGAGGATAAGTCCCCGAGCCCTCAAACACGAAGGGCTCCATTAGGGGCCACGGTGGCAAACTGAAGGTCAGAGCAAGTAGCCTGAAGCCCATGGGAGGAGCCTTGGGGGGAAGGAGAAAGGATTCCTTTGGCAAAGGGTCAGAAACGGGGCCTGGACAGTCCTTCCTCCCCCCCGCCCCCAACAGTTAGGGCAGCACACCCCAGGGACTGGGAAGGCGCCCAGGGGCCTCTAACTACAGAAAATGTTTGGGAGAGATTGGCAATGGTTTACCGGTCTCCATTGAAATGGAAATGAGGTCAGGCTCTGTAAACCCCTGCTGGATTTTTCTGAGGTTCTTTAGCAACCTTGTAATTTTCCCAGTGTTTGTAATTTTTAAAACTCTGACCTTTCTATAACTAAAACTCCTTTGTCCTTTTTCTGGTTTGTGTTTGTTCTGGAGGCAGTGGGGCTGAGGGGCTGAGGAAGCTGCGTCTGTCTGTCCTGCAGTGGGCCGGAGGAGGAGGATGGGGGACGGGAGCCGGGGAGAGGGACTGCGGAAGGAGCTGGAAAGGAGAAGTGAGCGGCTCCATTGCCAGGGGCTGGCGGGGAAGAACACCGTGGGGCCGGGGGAGCTGGAGAATGGCGCTGGCTAAGGCCAGGGAGTGGCGGGGGTGGACACAGTTCTTGAGATACTTCTAGAACTTAACTTTCAGACCCAAGAGGGATCTGTGTCATACAGGATTTTACGCCAGCGTTAGGGGGAAGCCAGTGCGTGCACTTGCCTCTTTATTACGAGTGCAGTTTAAATTAAATTAGGAAGGAAAGACTACAAGCTTTGCAAAGCTCCTTTGTAAGAATCTGGGGATCTGAGATGCTTGACAGCTGAAATCGCTCCAGGCTTACCATTGCAAAGGGCAAACACTGGCTCCTGAACTATTCGGTTAAAACTGCTGGGCCATGGACGTTTCTGGTTGCTGTGCAGATGAGGCCCAGACAGAACAAACTGTGAGCTTTAATTAGCATGAAGATTTTCTCCCCAGATCTGAGGCCTCTTTTTGACTCTTGAAGAGGGAAAACGGTTAGTGAATGACGGTGTTCTCTAGTTTTGTGAAGTTGACCACTAATTGAATCCAATTCTAACAAAAAAATAAAGGACAGGTCGTAGGTCTCTAACGCTTCCTCGTATTTTCCTGTGGTTAACATTTTACAGAAACCTGGATCTCTGCTCACCCACGTATATCTCGTGAACCACTTCAGACAGAACACAGAATCTTAAAGCCTTCTCGAGCCATCTTGAACCTACCCGAACTTTAGAATATATGGGAGGACTAAAGCTACAGAAATACTACGGGGTGGAGAGACAAATGAGTTAAAAATATGAGCTAGCAGGCAAGGAGTGGGATTTTTGTGTTCAGAACTTGAAAAATCAAACTGCTATTAAGCTCACTTCTTAGCATATTTGCCTTCCCCTTTACTTCCTTGATAGTGACGTCGGTAGTGGATGCCGTACAATGAAGGATTAATAGAATAATAAATTTTATGTTAAGTATTTTTTTAAAGCTACATTAAAGTGCCAGAGAAGTTTCCCATCCAGATATGCAGTGACAGACATTAAGAAAAAGATTATGGGATAGACACACCATGGTGTTGATATGCATATATTATATTACGAATAAAAAATAATACCACATCACACCAGCAAGTTTCAAGATTAAAGTAACTCATGGCGCCTCCAAGACTGTATGCAGAGAGGCTGCTGGGCTGGTAGGAAATGACCCTTGACCAAGATGACAGAGACAATGGGAGAAGGCAGAGGCAGAGAGGAGAGCTGTTGAACTTGAGACTGGGTGGGGGAGGGGGAGTACCAAAGGGCAGTACCAAGAGGGAGGGCCAAGTCCCGAGCTCAGATCTGTGCCATCCAGGTGACACGGCTCAATAATATGACCAAGACTTTGCCTTGGAAAAATCCGGTGTAAAAAATGGGTGATTTAAGTCTTTTGCTGTGGTCTATAACATCCCCCTGACTTGGTGAATAATTGTTGTATACATGATACAATAAGCCGTTTTCGTAAACATAGATATTGAGAAGGAAATTCCTATCAAGCCCTTATCATGTCAGGGGTTCAACTGTAATTCAGAACGAATCGCGCCCCAGGTCTCTAGTGACAATGTGAGTCCCCCTTTGTCATAAGAACACCTATGATGCAAACACAAATTTTATTCAACTTTAGTATTATAATGGAGTATGTGATTCACGGTGAAGCCGGGCTCATTATTATAAAACTGTTTATTAGAAACATTCTGTTCCTTTCATCACCTTGATTTAATTGTGTATTCCAGCCCTCATTTTGAAATGACGCTGTAAAGATCACCTTGAAGCCCTGAAAATCACTTGAGAGAAAGTTCTGGCTCCTGGGGTAGATTTTTTGGAGGCAGTACGAATGGCCTGGGGCCTGGGGCCTGGTGACAGCGATCGGTGATGGAAATCCGGGCTCAGGGACTCTGTCTTGCCAAGGACCTAGACTTTCTGGGCCTTCTGCGGGTTCGCTCGGAGTGATCATGTTGCTTCAGGGATGACCCAGGCCCAGGGGACTTAGAGCTGTCACTGTCTTCCAGTGTGACCTAAAGGAGCCCACCTGCAGAAGCCACTTGTGGGAGTGTGCGCATCTGTCTCCTCCCAGATTTTAAATTCCTCGAAACATGATCTACTGTTTCCCATGGCATCTGATTTTTTAAAAAGGGAGTTTGGGGGCTCACCGCCTTGCTCAGCAGCTGTCTGTGGAGATAGGGAGAAAGTGTGGTTTTGCTGAGGGCAGGTTCGCTCACCTGTGCCACTGGCCTGCCCAGACCTGGAGGAAGCCCTTGGTCTGCCTGATGCTGCATCATGTTTTAAGCCCTGGGTCAGCCCACAACTGTCAATGTCAGAACACCAAAGTGGGACCATGCGGCTCCAGGAGGGCGGGCCCATCCTCCCTGGGCCTGGGCCTTCCACAAGACTGACCTTCCCAGGACCCTCCGCTCACTGCCAGCTCAGTTGTTTGCAGGGCTGCGGTGGGGAGAGGGGCAGGCTATCCCCTCCCCCGCCCCCACTGCCGCTACAGAGCTGCTTCTACAGTCGGGCAGCTGAATGAAGACTGGGCCTAGAGAGCACAGAGGCCCGGGGCCAGCTGTCGATCCACTGTTGCTGCTGCTGAAAACACAGCCACCCGGAATCAGGGCTCCTCTTCATCAAGTTATTTGTCCTTTTACTTCCTAGTGTCAGCAGTCCTGGGGACAGGAAACAGTTTGTGCAATAGGAAGTAGCAGAAAACTGATGACTAACTACTTTTGATCTCTGCGGACACATTTTCAACCTAGAGATAGTTACACACATTCCTACACACATGTGCACTGATAATATGAGCTATATCTAGACCTCACCCTTCTTAGTCTCTATTAAAATAATTCCGTTTACTGAAAGCTTACTGTGTGCCCGAGATCTTGCTAGGCACCTCACATGTGTCCACTCGCATAACCCTGACGACACCCTTAAGTTGCGTCAGGAGAAGGGAGAGGCATAGTTAGCGAAGTGGCAGTGTGTTGAGCCATGAACCCGGGACGTCTAAGGCCACTGCTCTAAAGCCCTGTGCTCAGCTGCCTCTTCCCAGGACAAAGCCTTAGGGACAAATGTTTCAGGACCTTGTTTCACCGCTTGGGGTTTAAAGACAATTTATCACATCGTCTGCGAGAACCACCACTTCTATGGCTTGGCAGGTGGTGACGCAGTGAGGCTGAGGTATCATTACTTCATATTTTCACTGTGCAGAAGGAAGTGCTTACTAGACACCAGCTGTCTGAGCCCAGAGACGAAAGGCCTCCTTCCCTCACCAGGCTCGGTGCTCAGTCACCCTGATGACACGGACACAGCCGGCTGCTGCTGTCCCCACTTAGTATCTGCTCCCTCCGGAGTGACAAGGCCTGGTTGGGGCTGTTTGATTAAGTGTGCTTTCCTGAAATCAGGCACCGAACCAGCTGAAATGTTGAAACCTGGTCAGCTGAGGGAGAGGAGAAAGTCAAGTCTGGCTATCGGTCCCGAGAGGCCAAGGACCTGGCACAGAGAAGGGCCTGCTGCTTCTGCCCACCGCGGGCCAGGCCGCCAGAGAGGAAGCTGGGACCGGAGTGGGAGCTGGGTGACTGCTGGCATGTCAGCTGATGGGGCCGTTTCTAGGCCCGTCTCTGAACTCTGTGAACCCAAGTCTTTTTTCTCCTTCTCATTTCACGATTTCACAGTTTAGTGTTTTGGATTCCCTGCTCACATCCTTTCTGCTTCTTTAACAGCTTCACCTGTACAGAGAGATGATCCTCACACCACGAGAGCCCCACCGTCTGTCACAGCTTCGGCGCGCGAGTTCCCACCAGCGCCTAACTCCAGGCTCCCACGGTAAACACAGAGCAGCCGTTTCAGAACTCTGAAAGAGAAGTGTTACTCGTTTCACTACGCTACATTTTATCTCATCTAAAACAACAATGCTCACTCCCAGTGGATAATGAGAAAAATACAGTGTAATTAATGCCAGTTAATCAAGCTGGTGGCCCTTGAAGATCTATAAAATGTAACTGTAACGCATTCTTACAGATGGGCCTGGGCAGAATAATTAGGAAGCAGTAAATGCTGGCATCATCAGTATTACTTGTAGAGTTCAGCAAAGGCACGTGAATGGCTGTCCAGGGCTGGGGAGAGAGAACAGAGGTGATTCTTTGGTGTGACATACACAGAGGTTACCATAGGAGGAGGATTAACCATTTTTCAGCTCTGGTAACAACCACCCGTCTATTAAAACATTATTTGGTAGAAAAGAGAAAGTAAAACTGGAGACTTTGGTATTTCATTGCAACTGGGTTAACATGATTTGTATAAATGCTCTTTCAAAATTTGAATAGATGCCCATGGAACCTATTACATATTTTAGACAAAAGAAATGATCCATTTCGAAATGTTGCAATTAGTAAAAACTAGTGAACTCAGGTTTAACGGACATGAAGATATGAAATAACTTTCTATGTAAATAAACTGACACAGAGGTAATATTCAAAATGTTTTTAACAAGTGGTATGGCCAGAGCACACATGACGGGGCTGCCAGCTGGGTGGGGGCAGGGCATCAGGCATTTTGCTTTCGGTTGCTGGTTCTGAGGTTCCAGGGGCTCTGGGGGAGGGCTGGGCTGCAGCTGAGAACTATGCCCTGATAAAGCTGTACTCATGCGTACTGGCCGAACATTGCTGCTGTGAATAATTGCTTTTAATCTTATATCTAATAATACAGTTTAAGTGATTCTGATAAAATGCCATCGCTAAATAAGCCCCGTTTGCATTAACGCAGGAGGTGCTCATTTTCAGGCCTGTTATACATTCAGGTGACTATAGATGCTGTGGTCCCATCGCCCCAAACGGTATGTGTCTTGCGGAGTGAGACCGATCTGGCACTCCAGAATCCTTCTCAGGAATCGTTGAATCACACTGTAGAAACTGACAGACACGGAGGCCCTCCCTCCTGCTCTGTTTTCCTATGTCACGAAGGCAAGGGCTTTCAGATGCCATTATTTACTCAGATCAGCACTCTGGGCTGTGAGCAGCTTACACAGCTG
This sequence comes from Pteropus alecto, assembly GCF_000325575.1. Lineage (NCBI taxonomy): Eukaryota > Metazoa > Chordata > Mammalia > Chiroptera > Pteropodidae > Pteropus > Pteropus alecto. The sequence goes on from NW_006438073.1 coordinate 7,194,240, forward strand.
CTTGTCCTACCTAGAGCCCAAGTATGTCCATGTGTTCCTTTTTTTCTTTCGTTCATTCAAACAAGTAATTACTGAAAGTAGCCTGCTTGTAAAGCATTTTAAAAATCAGAGCAGAAAGGAAGGAAGACGCCTGATTACCCCCGGGGAATTTTTACTCGCTCCCGATGGTAACTTTCTCCACTAGGAGCTCCAGACGCAATTTCTTAGTGCTCTATTTTTTATTAAGCTGTAATATGTTTTTTAAAAAGGAAGATTTAATTTAATCCTTTGGAAATTATGAAAAATAAGATTTTCAGTCAAATGTAATGTCCGAGGGAAACAAAAACCCATAAATATTTTTTTTACTTCAGTAAGGAGCGCAAAACCGGACACCTAAAAATTTCAAATACACTTCTTATTGCCATTAAAGGACCACGTGTACGTACACAGGGTTATCCTAGACACAGAAATGAAATTACAACAATGTCGACTTGCTGATATGGATAAGAACATCTTATTCAGAATCACAGAACTTGAAAAGACTTCCCAGATCACTTCGTTCGAATCTCGGATTGAGCTATTTACTCAGTGTTACACAGCTCATTAGGAGAGAACTAATAAGGCCTTTTTATACCCAGCCCAGCGATCTTTTCTCTACGTGACACTAGCTGTATTTCAACTAGCTGTAACAGCTTAATGTTTGAAAAGATTCAACATCACCATTGGTTAGAATACTGAAAAAATAAAGACTCAAAAGTAACAGTATTTCCGTCATTAAAAGACGTAGCCCTCGGGGTACACACTTTAATGCACAGAAGGGCCAGAATCATACTGTAAATCACTCGAGACGTGGAAGGTCTGGTCTGAATCTTGTCCCCAGCATTAACTAGCTGTGTCACAAGAGTCACATCACTGGGTTAACTCTCTGAGCCTAGGATCCTTGACTATAAGGCAGATAATAATTAACTCAGGGCCTCTGTGTAGTAACTGAAGTGCCCAACAGTTTGTAGTGACTCTATAAATGTTAGTCCTTTTATGCCTCCCTGGGCCCACTCAGAACTGTGTTTAGAAAGCATGAATATACAGAAATCACCAGGAAAATGCAGTGTTAAGGTATATGTTAAATTTTAGTAAAGGATAATGGCATTTGACTAAATGTCTAGGACGTGAATAGGCGCTTCCCTTGCTCTTACAATGCTTACTTACATAGTTATTTAAAACTAATGCACAGACTATGAATCAAACAGTATCTCTTTAATATGGTAAAAAATCGAATTACAGATTCATCCTGAAGGGAAAAACAACGAATCGACTCAATCCAGGGGTAACACTATGGAAATTGTTTTGCAATCACAAGACTATGAATCGGTCTGAAAGTTGATCAAAACAAAATGCATTTTTTAAATTCTCTCATATTCCTATAATTAAGACAATTATTTTTTAGTTTCAGTTTGTTTAAATATGGAATAAAGATTGGATTACATGGCAAAAGGGCTGCCTCTTGGCTGAGAATATTTTTACCTCTAAAGTTTCATTTAGGGTCAAATGAGCAGAAACCTGACACGGTCAGTTAACATTTAACTGTGCAGTGGGTTAAGCTAAATGTTAGTATTATATCCGCAACCGTGGTGTTAGTGGTTTAAAGAGGCAGCACAATTAGCATTAGATTGGCTGTGGAGAACAGTGCCTTACATTTTATGAGCGCTGTATTTGCAAGTAGGATATAAATGTGCCTTACTGACCGGAATCCATGTTAACTACTTTTTGATTAATTTCCTTGTATTAAAAAAAAAAAAAAATCCCAAGTCTCTTATCTGTGAACACATTAGCTTGACACTCGAGGCTGAGCAAAATCTGGCATCTACTGCTCTTGATGGGAACTCTTACCCTAAAGCCTCGGATTTTCCCACTTTCTAAATTTGGGGCCATGCCTGTCCTCAGCACTTTTATTGTCTCCTCGAGCCCTAGGTCAAGTCTGCCTCCTAGGGCAGCCCTGCCCTGGCTGCCAGGCCTGGAGCGGTGCTCACTGCCATTCCTAAAGTGTTTTGTCTTAATCATTCACTTTTATTAGCTTGTCCCCTGCATGTGAGATTAACTCTCAGCTTGGCCCCTAAGTGCCTTAGGGCTAAGGACATCTACTCAAATGTTTGTTGACTAAGATATTCATACTTAAAATGTGTCAATTGCAACCTTTTAAATAGTACATGATAAGCCATCTCACCATTCAAAAGGAGACCCAAGAGATCTACTAAGAAAATAAACAAAGATTTATTTTTCAAAGATTCTGGGAATGCCTCATTTCCTTTAAGGAAAATTTAAGGATTAAGATTTGCAGAAATTTTGGGACAAAAAGCCATCAAAGATTGATTGTTAAGTCCAGGGAATATTTGAGTTCCTGCAAGAACTCCATGGTGATGAAGGGGAAAAAAGTGTGGAATACCATAATTTTCTGATTTAAATGTCAAGAATAGCAATAAACAAATAAATACAATCAAATTTAAGGGAACAGAAAAGATATTATCGCTTGTAGTTAATTACTGATGTTAGATATGGAATTATTTTTAGTGTCAACATGTTAGATGATATAATTTTTTACAATGGTGAATGCTATTATAAGCATCTTCAACTGCAAGGTCACCCATTCATATAGTCCGTGTACACTGTAACTTGTGAATATCGTATAAAGAGATTTTTGCAATATGTGATCAAAGTCTTTCCACAATAATTTTTAGGTTTTTAAGCTTCTTGAAGGCTCTTATACGTGGGGCGACGAGTGGTGTAACATAGACCTCGAATGCCTGAGGCAGGAGTGTGGCGGAGGAAAGGGAGGGAGCCGAGGACAGGGCACACGGCTGCAATGAGGCACCTGGCTCTTCAAGCCCACCTCGAATGTCTGCCGTACGAATTATAAGAAATAAAGTCAGCGAGAGTTTTGCCCTGCTCCTGGTGCATGACAAGTACTTGATACCTCTTTCGAACATATTTGTAATGAGTGCCTGTATGTACCACATGCTGTTCGAGGTGCTGGGAATTCCACATAGGACAAAATAAAGTCCTTGCTCTCATGGAACTTATGGTGTAGGGGGAGGTGACAAACTTTATATCCATAGACAGAGTCAGGTGGCGATAAATGCTATGAAAATAATTAAAGAGTGGTAAGCGGACCATAACAGAGGGTGTGTGTGCGCGTTTGTGTACATGTATGCACTATTTTCTATCGAGTGGTAACCAAGCAAGGGCGGGAGGTGGGCTTGCAGGTATGTGGGGGAAAATTCTGCCAGGAAAAGAAACACCAAGTGCAAAGCCCAACAAACTCAAGAAGAGTTTTTTACTCTTTTTTCTTAAAGAGATTCAGATAGAAAAACCTGCTTCAGGAAGGGAACCTTGACATAGCACCATAAGCATTTCTCCCTGGCCTTGGTCAGGGAGACTCCCCCGCATGTTTACTAGATGCCCCTGTGCCCCACTGCTTGGGCCTGTTTAAGGGTGGGGGAGGGGCAGGAGAGTCCAAGAGCTAGAGCCCACCGCACTAAGGGAAGAGAGGTGGACAAAAGGTCAGCCTGGCAGAAGTGGTCAGAGCACAGGGGGCTCATAGGCCTTGGTGAAGTGTTTGGACTGCTCACTGGAGAGGGGAACCATCTAAGAACTGTGAGCAGAGAGATGAAGCGATCCACGCGCACTTGAAAAGGTAATAGTACATAGTAACTATTATCGAATGCGTAATCATAAGAGATTTAACACTCTGGAAATGGGTACTGCCTAACCCAGATTTTAACTCGGATCTGCTTCACCTAGTGTAAGAACCAGGTGAACCATGTGATATTCCAGGTTTTATGGGTCAAAAATGGTTGAAATCTGTCAAAACGCTCAATGTGACTTACTGGATAGGGTGAGTAGAAGGGCAAAGAACACGGGCTTTGAATAAAATATAAATGGATTTGAATCCCAAACCCAGGACTCATGAGCTGTATAGTCTTGCATCAGTTACTTAACCCCCTTCTCCTTGGGTTTCCCGTTACGTAAAATGGGGGATAACAGCATATCCTAAGCCACAAGGTCAAACTGAAGATTAAATGAGATATGCATGCAGAGCGTTTAGCGCAAGGCCTAGGAGCTTAACATAGAAGTGAACCAATTAAGAAGGGAGACTGAATCTTTTACACTAGCATATCAAATAAATAATTTACTACCCAAATGCTTTAAAATTACTTATCATTTTGTTAGGTACTGAAGGAGCATACTTTACTTCAGTTTTTAAAGAGACAACAGCTTTTTGATCAAATTACTATTCCTCACATTCACACAATTCATTCTTTAATCAGTACATGAATATTCTACGGTTCTATTAACAATAATGGATGCTGCATAACTTAAAATACTGAGAGTTAAATGTTTTTAGCTTTGTCCAACAAGGCAATTCCATTTCCTCTAATGAAGTAGCTTTATTTTAAAAACGAACTGTGTTCTTCAAAAAAAAAAAAGAGGCCAGAAGTTACTTGCCGCTGGAAAAGTATTTGAAATTCACTTAGTAGCTTCAACACAACTAAATCTTAATAGTCCAAAGAATTTGTTTAAAGCAAAATTTGACCAAAAAGACCCAATTACGTTCAAAACAGTAGACATGATTAACAGAAAATCTCAGGCACGTCTCTCACAGTGATCATTTTGATAATAAGTAATTTTGTCTAAATTGTTAATTGAACATGTCATAAAGGGCTTGCAATAAAATGCAGGTTTAGTGACTGATGACGTTCCGTGAACCAGAGAACTGCATTGTTGCTGTTCGGAAAGAAAATTCTTTCCCAAACTAACCTAAATACTTGAAATCCATCGCACTGCGTGGAAAAAGCTCCTGCCCACTGTCTGACTATTTTCGCAAGTTTGCAAGTAGAAATGTTGACTTTCGATTTTCAAACTGGGCACAAGGCTCTTTCCCCCCCATTTCTTCACTGTGCTTGCATTTTATCACTGGATTCCGACGCCATCACGAAGCAGAACAGTGCACACGCCATTCACGATCCTCAGAACTTCCCAGCCCGCGGTGCTCATTCCCGACCGGAGCGGGCGCCCGGGATAACGGAATGCGGCAACAAAGCACTCCCTGTCCCCAGAGGCGCGCAAAAAAACAGGGCACTGCACGGGCAGCGGCGACACCGTCGGGGCGACAAGGGGCGCCCACGCGGGACCCGCCGCTGCTCAGGCTCCTTCCCGCCGGGCGGCTCTCGAAACCCGAGACCGCAGGGACATTTAGGGGTCGTCGTGCGGTCCCAGCTACCACACAGCGGCGGCGGAGCCCACTGCAAACCAGTCCTGCGGGGGAGGATCCCGGCCCGTACAAGCGTTACAGCAGGGCCCGCGAGCGACGGCGCGTCCGCTTCCCGCCCTGCCCCCGCAGCTCGGGG
>NW_006438073.1:7201436-7222860 GCF_000325575.1 Pteropus alecto
CCGGGGCTCCCCGCGCGGGGACTCCAGCGGGGGTCCTGCCCTCCGGGGCTGAGAGCAGCAGGTAAACGAGCCCCGAGGGGCGCCGCGCGGGGCGCGCTAACTTAGAGGACTTCCACGGGAGACCGAAAGTAACGCCGATTTCGCCGAAGGCGAGCACAAAATGACAGCGGAAAGCACTTTTTGTCCTTTTGTTTGGGGAAGCGAGAACAGTTCGGGAGTTTAACTTCACTTTGGGGGTGGGGCGAGGGGGAGGCACGAAATCCCGCGAGGACGAATGCTGAACGCAGTCCCCAGTTCGGAAGAACTTCGGCGGAGAGCTGCTCCCGAGGACGCCGCCGCCTTAGTTTTGTAGGACAGGAGATGAAGACATTGGAAAGGCCGAACATGCAAACGAGGGAAAGTTTGCAGAAAAGCCGTGTCGGTGTAGGGCTGTGGGGAGGCAGAATGACAGCGTTAGTTCTGGCCAACTCGGGGATTTCTTTACAAGTTCTTGTAGCAGTGACCCGGAGGATCAGTCCCTAGTAGCTGTGAATTTTTGTCAACTCCTAGAGAAAAATTATGGCCAACAGAGAAGTCTGTTTTGAAAATCGAGTAGCAAGGAGTTTCTTTTTCTCTCTAGAAGTATCACCGAAGGACTGTTTAAAGAAAACTGAAAATTGTTTTTATAGAGATGAACAATGGATCTTTGATTTTTCACGACAATCTCGAGCTTTATACAGTAGAGCTGGGGAAAAAGGAGTCCAAAGCTTAGAGAGTTGGAATGTCACTAAGGAACAAAAGACCGGAAATGTGTCCGTGATAAAAGATGGTTAAAGAAGAATCCAGGAGCTTTTGTTGTCATGAAAGTCATAGAAACCATTTTGAAAGGACAAAACAGGTATTACTGTCGTCGTTCCATAGCTTAAACATGCCGCAGCAGCCCACATTGACGTGGGCTTTTCCGCACTGTTGAAACAGCAAATCTGTTACTTCCAAATTGCTCCAGAGAAAACTTGAGCTGTCCCTTTAAGGGGTTCTGCTTTTCCTATTTGTGTTGGCATTTGAGAGATTGTGGAGGCAGAAAACTTTCTGGAATATCAAAAAAAAAAAAAAAAAAAAATGCTGGAACTCTTAAATCTAGTATTTCCAAATGTGAGCGCTAAGGGGCGCCAGTTATTATTTTTTTATATTTTGCAGGAGAAATGTTTGGAGCAAAATGTGTAACATACTCAATCTGACCTATATTAAATTTAGTTGAAATTTAAATCATAGTAGGTCGTTTCATTTGTCAATCTGTGTCCATATTTGTATTTACAAACATCGAAAACATTCTCTTTAAAATTATTAGGACAATTTTATTACATTTTAAAAACATTTTTTACTGGCATTTTGGGGAAATTAAAAGTTTGAGTAGTATTAGTAAAAATTTGCTGTTTTTTTTAAAGTACAGTTTAGAAGGAATCTTTTATAGACAAAAAAAGTAGGTCATGATGATATTTAGGATTTAAGTTAAATTTTATTCTTTGAATTGAAATGTTGAGTTCAGACAGATAAGGCATTATAAAAAGTTCAGACATATTTTCATTTTATGTGTACTATTAAAAAAAATAAATTGAGTGTATCTGATTAGTTCTAAAAGACTTCTCACTTCTCACGTGTTTATGTTGATCCAAAACCTCTAAACGATAATTTAGAGTTGGTTCTCTGTTAGAAAGTTTCTAACCTTTGGCTTCAATAATTTTAAACTTCCAAATGTAGAATTCCAGTTATGTCATTATCTCTAACAACTGTTTGTTCATTTCTCTCTGGTTGGAAATAGTAACCATTTTAGTTTTAAATGTTGGAGACTATTGGTTGAGAGTGATACATTCTAAGTAATATTTTTTTCTTTTTGATGTTGTTTACGCCATTAATGTTAAGTCTCGCTTGAGTGTTAGCCTTTTCAACTCCCCGGCATAAAGATCATAAAGATCGCCTCTGCATGGTAGCTAGGATGTTTAAAATGGACATCATGTGAAGGCTGGGAAGTTTGATTGTTGGCTTTTTTTTTTTTATCAGACCAGTACAAACATGCAGGAAAAGGGGCTATTCCTTAGTGTGGATTAAGCTGCTTCCTCTAATTGTTAGCCTTATTATAAACTTAATTTGACTTAAAAATATTGGTTTCTGAAGTGCATCATTTTTTTTTTTCATGCTGGATGATTTAATTCTGAAATTTGGCAAGTTGTGCTTTACTCTTTTTGTGGCCTGTCCTTGCCTAAAACAAATTAATCATGACATGTTTGTGGTTAGGAATTAAATTTTTCCGTTGTCCATATGATTGACTGAAAAATTCTTTTTAAATTTAGATAAAACTGTAAATTATCACTTCAGTGATTAATCAAGTTGAGATACTGTTCTTAGATATATTTTCTAATAGACATTTTGAATGCATATTTTGTATTTTTGAAATTCTATTTCAAAATATTTTTCAAAAGTAAGTTTTTTAAAAATTTGTCTTTGGAGAATTTTTATTTGGCTAGTTATAAATTTGAGATGTATGTATGCTAGATTTTCTTAGTTGATTAAAACCTGAATGCTTTAGATGAGTATTTTAATTCCATGCCAAGTTAACCATATCCTCTATTTTTGACTGTGGACCATGGACTGTCTTTTTTCTTTTGTTTTGTTTTGTCTTGAGGGAATGGGAGACGGGTTGTCAGACTTTCCTTCCAAGTCTTTTCAGCATGGTTGCTTTTTTAAGTCGTGAGTACATTCTAGGTTGGCACAGTCATATAAAGGATGTAAATTCAGTTGATAATCCCAGTACTTAAGAATCTTTCATTGAAGATGGAGATGATTACAGATAAAACCGGGGTCTTAAAGTCTTAAACTACTACGCTCTCCAGGGAGTTTTCCACTGAACCTTGGGACCATCCATGAGAAAGGGTAGTTACTACAAGTTTTTTTTTTTTTTTTTTAACAAAAACCTTTCTTTGTCATGGAAATGAAACTTAGGTAACAACAATGCTTGAATGAAAACTTTTTATAAAGTATTGCAATTTAGAATTGAGAAGAATTTTATTGGAAAATAAGATCAATTTAACTTAAAAATCCCAGGGGAAAATAGAGAGCTAAGGAGTTTAAAATGAGGTTTTGAGTTTTTTTTTTTGTTTTTGTTTTTTTTTTTGTTTTTTTTTTTTTTAGGCAGGGGGGTTTAAAGCTGCTGATATAAAAAATAAGAAATATATGGTTTATGAGGAAAGTCAGTAAATCTTTTTATTATGAATATCTGAAAAATTAGCGTGTGGCTCAGGAAACCTGAGCAAACATGTTAGATTAGATTCTCATTACTGACTTGAGAAATGCATTTTTCTTTTCTCGTGGTCTTTTTTGGGGAGGGGGGGATAATAGATTTTCATTTCGACCTCAACTTAGTTTTTCTCTCTCTGCTCTCTCTCCCTTAAAAATGGGGCAAAACTATTTTAAATGAAAACCTTCTTTGCTAGTTAACATTTTTCCAGGTTAATGTTTTTTCTACTTATAACACATTCATTGTTGACTGCATTTTACCATGTTTTCTAACACTTCAATTTTCAATTTTTTTTTTTTTTTTTTTTGAGAAATCTTGTTTGCCTACAAAAGCTTTGGTTTAAAAATTCTGTGGCTGTTGGTATTGAGAGGACTCTTGCTATATAAATTTGTTACAGTTTTAGGGTTTTAAAGAAGCATCGTCGACAGTAATCAATATCTGTGACGAACAAATTTTACTAAAGTTAAAATCTGTTCTTTAGGAGCAAAGAGTTTGCTTTTGTACATAAGCCGTTTGAATTAGTAGCAGTAAGAAAGAAGCCAATGTTTATAATCAGTTGTTCTTTCCATTATCCTTTTCTCTCCTCACCCAGGAGGTGTCACCAACTCTATAAATGATGGCAATGATCGTTTGTATAATAGGTCATTTATTCAGTATTTATCCTGTGTGTTGAATTTTGAAGCTTGACTCTCCCACAGGCAGAATATGTGTTCAAAATGCACATATGTACTATGAGGAAAAGGTTATTCCTTTTTCTTCATCCAGTTTATGTGTTATAGTAAAAGCTGTATTCTCAAGGATGTAACGTAATCGAGTTAATCGAAATAGGTCTCTGCTAATAGCGTTTGCTAGTGCGTTTGGTACGAGCACCTTTTCTTAAACGGCTTTGAGAATATCGGTGAAAACAAGTTAGTTTGACTTCTTAAATGTTTTGTACATGTGTTTCTGTTAACTCTTAAGTCACTGTCCTGAAGCTGATTTGAAGTGCATCAGTTTTCCTTTTGAACAAGAGGTTTTGGGTTGCTTTTGAAGGGGAGTAGATTCCTGCCACAAAACGCTTGAAGTGTAACAAACCCCATCCCTTCTGCTTTCACCTCGCCTTTACTCTGAAGCATGATTCGGATGCTCCTTTTTTGAGGCCTGTATACTTAGATATGTAAGGTTTTTGTATTGCTTTGTTTGTTGACTTGGTTTGAAAGAATGACATCAGTATGATCATAGGGGCAGCTTTTCATAATCTGACCGGAACCACTTTTTTCACGTGAAAGTCCATGTACTTAATACCATTCCAATTACGACGCTGTACTTAGGAGAAAAACTTGTTTTTCTCTGTTGGAGATGGAAAATGCTCTACTCTTGTTGGTTTATTTGTTGGTAAGTTGAAAAACAGCCCCCTGAGCAACTTTCTGCTATGGTATGCTGGCTGTTATGAAGACACCCAAGGATCTGTTTCAGGGCCACGGATGGGGGCAGTGCGTGGGCCCGTGTCAGAAAGTCGTAATTGGAATTACGTACGTGATTTTACTTACGTGATTGACAGAACTTTATTATTTTCTCAGAACTTCTTTTTGACATTGAGATAGTTCAGTGTGAATTTTAAAAGCAGTAAGGTGCTGTCCCCTTAAAGAGAACTTTTAGGTTATGCTTATACCCCTTTTAAAAATTGACCCTTCAGTTTTGGGTCCCAAAATGGCTACATTGTTTGATGTCCAAGTAAGATTTTTATAGCTTTATTTTCATTTAAGAGCAAAAATAGCATAATACTTTTCGTAGTAGTTTGTTTTACGGGATTTGTGTAAATTTGGGGGTAAAAAATTTAATATTTCTCCTTTCATCTTCTAAGTTCTTCTAGTTGGACTAATAATCAAATTAACAGAGGCAGATTAACAGGAGGAAATGAAATTTTAATACAGGCACATGGGAAATTTACACAAACATGAAAATTCCAGAGACTGTGAGGCAACATTGGGTATATATGACATTTTGGATAAAGGGAGAAAAGGGGTGTGTGGGCGGAGTCTTAGATTGCAGAAGTGAGAATGTGTGATTGACAGGTAGTTGAGGAAGAACAGAACACACCTGGCAGGCAAATTTTTGCTGGGCAACTGGGAAACAATGAGACAGGAGAATCTCCCTGACAGGCACTGCCTGAGGCCTTATTTACTGTAGTTAATTCAAATTAGGCTAAGTTGTCTTCCTAAGATTCCCTTCCTGAAGCAGGTTTATTTCTCAGACCCTCTTGGGCAGGAAGTGGGGTTGGGCCAAAGGTTCTTTTTGAGTGTTGTATTTGTCAGTAACCAGCTTAAAAATCAAGATCCCAAAAGGCAGCTTCGGGTGGCAAAGCTTTGGTTCCCTTCAACTGTAAATGTGCCCCCAATCTGTACTGGATATTTTTTTCTGTGTTATCATGCCTAAGGTGGAGATATTATCTCTTTTGTGTCTGTCCTGTTAAAATTAGTGTCTTAAAGGTGCCCACCTCATAGCCTAACACATGTACATACACTCTCACATGTTTGAGTTAATAAATAGGTTGACACTTTATATCCTTTTTTGACTTCTGGTTTCTCTAAAATATGAGATTAAGCAAATTATATAATGATTGATGATGGTTTGGAGCAATTAGAAGAAAGGGTCCATCTTTTTTCTTAATGATATTTTTAAAAAATCTTAAAATATTACTTGTAGTATTTGCCTTCAAAGACCTTAATCTTAATTTTATTTAACTACCATTGGTGTGAGTAAGAATTAGATAAAATCACTTGAGCAGTAGTTTTAGCCAGTCCTTTTACAAAGCATGTCAGTCCAAAAGCAGAGAAACGTTCTTTGTGCTCATCTCTTGAAAGTTTTGGCATTTTGGAATTATATAGGTAAGCCTTTGCCCTAGTCAGTTACCTATAAATGTCAACATTCAGCGGATAGGTAGGTCTTGTACTTTGGTAAGCCTTTTCCCTAGTCAGTTACCTATAAATGTCAACATTCAGCGGATAGGTAGGTCTTGTACTTTGTGCAGAGCACAGTAAATAGGAAACATTTCTGTCCCTAAGGACTGCTTTGATGTGTTCTGGATAAATAAGGACTATTTGAATAGTTTTAGTTAGAAGAAAGCCGAGCATAAACTTGTGTGGCAGTTACAATAATTTAACACAAATAGTAACTTTTTAAACATATGTGTTTCAGGCTAATTTGAAACAGTGCCATAACTTAGAAGACAGAGAAATTGAAATTTTCAGTTAACTGAAGCATAACCCTCTTAAAAAGAGGCTACTTTTCTGCTTTAGTCTTATCAGTGTTTTCAAATAAATCTATCATGAGATTTTAACAGATATATAGCTTGTAGAAGATAAATGATTTGTCCAGAATTCTTGTAATTAACAAGCAAATAACAATACTTAATGTTTTCACCGTTTCCTCAGTTTCCTGAAGCAGAAATTCTAGTTTGAAAATCCAGCAATCTTGTCAAGTCTAACAGAATAAACAAAATTTTGTTTATACTTATAATGTTGCTTCATGTATCGATTCCAACCTATATATTTTATTAAATTTTGAGGCTGGCGAACTGAATCAGTTTGCTCTAACATTTTCTATTACAGTATTTACGGTAAAGCAGAATTTGTCAGTGTGGATGCTTTTCCGGGGTGTTGAAGTATCAGAAAAACAAGAAAATGCAAACTTTGGGCCCCTGTTGTCTGGCCACGGCAGGAAGGAGAGGGCGCACGTGAGCAGCGTGCACGTGTGTGCGAGCGTGCCTGTGTCTGACGGGAAACGTGCAGTGCATGTGCATTCAAGCTGGCCTTGAAATCCTTGGGAGTGGGTGCTAGAGACGGTAAAGTTCCAGAACAAAGTAGGTTTTGGAAGTTATGAAGTATCTGCTTCGCTCCCGGATTGAAATGATTAGGTATCAGTAGTGGAAAAGAGAGTGGGCCTTAAGTAAATGCCTTGCTTTTGGCTTTGGTGCAGGACAAGTTATTGTAAAGACTGGACATAATCACCTGGTCAGTTGCAAATTATGGGGATCCCTTTGCTTTTGAGTTTATATAGGAAAATTAAACACCAACACAAAAAAATGTAATATACATATATTTTACTTCACGTAAGGAAAATTAAAGTAATATCAGAAAAACCACGGAATTTCAGAGATGCAGGGCACCCGCGAGTCAGGGGATGCTGTCTTCGCGGGTGCGGAGACCAGGGTCTGGGGAGGTTGTGACTGGTCCGCATCACAAGGCAAGGAGATGTCGGCTAGAGCCAGACCCTCAGTTCTGCCTTCTGATCTATTTTGTGAATGTGCCACTTTGTAAGTGAAGCTGGAAAAGAAAAGCCCGGAGTCGCTCCATGTGCTAAAAACTGCTGTGGCTTCAAGTTATGAACACGAGGAAAAAGCAAATGGAGGTTTTGTTACTTCTGTGTAGGACTTGCGCAGATGCTGGTCAATTTAAATTAAAATGCTGGATTTTAATTTTTTTTAATGGTAAATCTTTATGATAGTTAAGAGGCTGAAAGTGAGAAAGTAAAGGCATTTTTAGAGGATTTCAACTCATTCACTTAGTTCTTAGTAACCAAAGAATAAATAGAGCCTTAGCTCTTTAAAGTAACGTGGTGCAGATAAATCTAGTCTGTATTTAATATTGTTGCTGTTGTTACTGCAATTACCATTTTTAATTAACTACTCAAGAGAAAACAACATTTCTGACTGGAAGATTTATTGTAGAGGTTTAACATTGTTAGATGATTCAAGCCAGGAAAGTACACCTGCATCAGGTTTAGATTAGCATAAAGTGGTAAATAGCCCAGTGACTTAGCAGGTAGGCAACTCAAAAGAGTGACAGGTGGATGACGATGAACGGAGTGGAACTGGGTGCTGCACTAGGTAGCCCGTACATCCCATTCCTGACGCCCGATCTGGAGTATGGACTGCTGCTTTCAAGTATATTCAGAAGAATTAAGTATGAACTACAGCTGTTAGCATGGTGTGTTACAGTAATTGTATCTCTCTGATAGACTTATAGTTATATAGTTACATGACAGGCGAATACGATTTTTAAGAAGTAAAAATTTCAAACCAAGGCCACATATAAGTTACTCTGAAATTAACTGTACCTAATCCTGTTGTTGTTACCACCACTGTTGCAATGCTGCTCCCATTGTTACGACAGGTATCCAGGTGTCGATTCTGTGTGTTTGCACACGTGGGCTTAAAGTTGAGAATGATTGTTTCTGTCAGTATACTCATGAGACTATGTTGCAAAGTAATAAGAGTTCTTTGACTGGTAGACCGGGGATCAAATCATGACTTTGGTGATCTTGGACATAATAAATAACCTCTCTGAACTGAACCTCAGCTTTTTTGCCTGTAAATGGAATTATCAATTGTGCTGCTAACCGCAAATGATACTCGGAGGCTGGAGAGTATTATATGCAGAAAGATTCTCAAACTGTCAGGCAGCAGCATCTAATTTCTGCCAACATTTTTAGGGTGGTTTCGATAGGATTGAGAATCAGAAAACAAGCAGCTTGTAGAGAACTAGAGAAGAAAAGAAAAAAAGGAGAAAGTATGTGTTCGTATGGATGCCAGCTCGTTTTTACTTGCAGGAGAATCACTATGGGCATTCTGATAGTTCAGAAGTCGTCACTTTGAGCTGAAGTCTAGTAAGGTTTTGTGAGAAGTGGAATCTGCGTTGTATTATTATTACTTGGTGAGATTTAATGAGGTGAACAGGAGGGTGCAGGATGTTTTGGAAGGGAAGGTACAGTAGTCTCAGCCAGTGGGGATGGGAGACTGAAAGGCTTGCCGGAAGTGTGCGCAGATTAAGGTATCTGGGATGGCAAATGCGTGAATTCAGAGTAGAGCCAGAAGACTAGGTTAGGACTATGTTGTAAAGTGCCTTGAATGTTAGGATGAACGGTTTACATTTTATTCTGAGTGCTGGAAGGAACCACTGAAGGCTTGGGTAATACCAGGGTGTCCTAATGACTCGAGGTAAACTGACATGAGTGTATAGAATATGTGGGTTCAAGGAAGTAGAAATTAGACATAGTATGAAGAATTAAGGTAAAGTAATAACTATTATATTTTGAACTTTCTGTATTTTATATTCAAACTCTTGACAGTTTTTAAAAATGTGTTATAAATAAAAATAAACATACACACAAATTATTTTTTCTTACCCACAAGTTACCGTATTCATCCTGCAGTATTGAGAACATAGGCTCACTATGTGGGGCTCACTTGTTTAGCTGTCAGCTCAGTTTTGGTTACTTAGAATTGAACTTTCTATGAATTAAAGAGATTTGAAGAAACTTTGGGGGAATTTTAGGAATTCTTAAATTAAGTTGACTTAGAGGAAATTTTATTTCAACCTCACTTATCTATTGATAAATCTACATATGTAATAAAGTGCAGTGAAGACCTTCCAAAAACTTTACTAACTGACCATTTTATTTACTTTAATTATATTCATATTTGTTGATTATTTTAAGTAAATGAGAGATAACTTGCTTGACATTTCATCTTTAAAAATTTTTGTATCTTTAGAAACATTTTCCTGTACAGTGATATCACACTGAGCAAAATGGATTAAAACTATACATACTTATATGTGGGATATAAACCTAAAAGCAACTAATGAACAGGACAAACACGCAGAGACGCAGGGACATGGGCCATAGACTAGTGGTTACCAGAAGGGAGAGGGGAGGTAGATGAGGTAAAAGGGGTCAGATATGTGGCAACAGAAAGAAATCTAACTATGGGAGGTGAACACACAATGCAGAGTATATATACGCCTGAAACTTACTGGATTTCATTAACCAATGTCATCATAATAAAAAAAAGCAATTAAAACAAGAAAACTATACATAGTGTAATAACCGGTCCATATTTAAATTTGTGTAGTTGTCCCCAAAATATAACTGGCTCGTACAAAACCAGAATCTGACCACTCATTGAATCTGGTTTTTAAGACATCAAATCTTTTTAATCTAGAATCTTTTTTTTTTTTTTAATGATCCTTATATAACTTCCTTGTCATTATGCAGTATTGTATCTAGTGCTTTGGGAATTAGGTCCAAAGGGTTGAATAGGTTAAAGTGTATCATAGGTGATGCTGTATATTTGATGTTGCACGTCAGGGTGGGGGGCCAGGGGGAACGTATCTGGTTCCCGTAGTGAAGCTAAGATTAATATCTGTGTTCCGGTGGCAAGAGACTTATCTTTCCACTGTAAAGTCAGTTATACCTTAAAAAGTTACGCTTTCTTTCACCAGCAGGGAATATGTTGCTATTCTGAGACGATTTCCTAATAGAAAAGCCAGATGCTTATTCTTAATTATTGTTTGATTCTCAAAGTAAAGCATTGGTTTGCGAGCTGCCTTATATGGTGACTAATGAATTTTTCTGTCTTTTTCATGATCATCATAATGGGCTCATGGATTTTCATAAACTTACTATATTTAAGTGAATTACAATGATTATTATTTTTGATGTTCAAATTGTCCGAACTTTGGCCATTGATAATCTAACTGGCTCCCTTGTCTTTTGAAATCTTTACTTACTGGAACAGCTGGATGTCCCCAGTACCTTCCCTGCCCCCCAGCTGGAATTAGCCATTTCTCCAAAGTTCTTTATAGTGGGAGTGGTATTAGAGACCAGAATTTAGGCACTTAACGTGTTTTTTTGCTGTCAGGATGAGGTTACATTGAAGCCATTTTCTGTGGACAGAACTAGCTAGACAGTATCGATTTTAAAACTCGTGAGTTCATGTTTGTATTTTCAATTCAGTTTTAACATTACATTTTATTTCCTATCATACCATTTTTTCTGCCAACACTAAAAAAAACAAAAACAAAAACGTGATTTCTGACGGTGATAGAATTTCTTGTTTACTTTATTCTACAATAAAAAGAAAATGCTTTCAAAATAATATTACTAATAACAGTAAAACTAGCTGAATATGTTTAAACTTTTAAAATGCATTTTAGACATGTTACAAATTATAGATACAGCCAGTGACTGCTTGTTCTTCTAATCCAATGGCAGTTTCCTTCTTTTTTTGTCCTGATTCTATCTATAGAATTTTTTTTTTTTTAACCAAACCTCATTGTTGACCTTATGATATTGTCATTTTTTGGCTGAGTTCTTTTGTTGTACTTTTAACCCATGTTCAGCAGAAATTAGAAGAAACATATACATATATTGTAAAATCAAGACTTGGCGTATATGTGTTTTGTGGAGATATGATCCAGAAATATAGCTGACTTGATTTACTTAGGCTAGTGCTTTCTATATTAAGCATGAAGGATAAGAAAAGAACAGAGGCAAATTTTTTTAATTCAGTGAATTCTGAATAATATTGGTAGAAAAGTAAGTATAGCTCTTTAAGCTTTTAAAGTCCTGTGAGATAGAGAAAATCTCTAGGTAGAAATTAAGTATTGAAATTTTATTTCTGAGTAGTTGCAAAATCTCTACTACAAAGTTTGTGTCCTTAAGAACTTTTAATGGTAAGGAAGTTATGTTCCAGCAGATGGAGATATTAGTACACAAAAGACAGTGTTTAGTGATTAAAATGTGTTGAGAAATAACCCTTTTGCCAGAATAGAAGTTTTTTCTCCTTTAAACGACAAGAGAAGGGTTGATTGGTTATATGGCTAATAGCAGTTACTGAATTTAATATTTGGGGTGGCATGTAAATCAGTTGTGATATTTTTTTAAAGAACTTGTCTTAGTAAGAGACCATATATGTTAGTATGTTGACTATGTAAAATAGGACTGGTTTAAGCCATCTAATTGATTACAGCAATTTTCTGAAATAACTCCTTCTGCCTTTACAGCTTAGTTGCTTGAAGGGTTTTGTTTGTTTTGGCAGGGGACTGAGTCAAGTCTGTTTAACGGTATTCTGTTTATATAGTATCTCTGCAATTCTATAGTCTTCAACCAGGCGATCGATTTTTGTTTATTAAGTCTGAAAAAAATGTATGCCATAGTTTATTAAATGTTATATGGAGAGGAAGTTCTTTTGGGGATAATAGTTTTATTGTAGTAATAAAATATTATCAGCAGTAAAAAGATAATCTTATCTCACTTTATTATTATAGTTTATAACATTCCTTGTCAGTTTTTTTAGTTAGGTAAATAATATATATTTTGCTTTAAAATAATGTCTGACAGCTGTTGAAGAAATATTGCTTGCTTAAGGTCCTTCTTAGATAAGATTTGGAAGCATGTGTTTTTGTTAATAATTAACACATTTAAATGATATATTTCCAGTTGAGCTTTTTTTAAATTGCAAAGTCAGTTTTAAAATGACTTTTTTCCTTCAGTCACTTGAACTCAGACTTGGGAGAAGAATACATTTGTCCTTTTTCTTTATAATGTATAGGATCGGGAGAGGAAAGGTCCTGTGGTACCTTTGTAGAACTGATAATTTTCACTCTCCTCTCCACCATCTGTTCTTTTTCTTTTGTTATTCCTAAAATGTAAAGAATTGAAGATTCTCACATTTCCAGTTCACCTCTGGCAATAGGATGACTTGTGGTCTCTGACTCTTGGGGAAGGTGGCGATGATGGCAGAGAGGTGTCAGAGCATATTGTCTTTGACCCCTAATTGGAATTTTTTTTTTCCCAGAGAAACTTAGGAAAGGCCAATTTTGTGTATATATTTTTAAGACTGTTTCTTAGAGTCATTTGAGAGAGTTTATGAGTTTAAATTTCTTCCTCCTAGCAATCATTAAAAATGTGTTATAAAGAAATAGACACATTAATTTTATTCTTACAAGTATATTCATCTCATGGAAAATCCTTAAAATGCATCAAATCACCCAAAATTCAGTGACAGTCACTCTTAACATTTTGATGAAATTTCTGCTAGTCTTCCTCCTCCTCCCGCCCATTTATGAGTATAACAGAATTCAGATCCTGTTGTTACTCTGTGTGTGTGTGTGTGTGTGTGTGTGTGTGTGTGTGTGTGTGTAAATACATTACATCATGAGCATCTTCCTTTGCCTTTTCATTTTCTTCGACAGTATATTCATGGTAACATAATTCGTCTTACAGAGTGTATGATAATTTACTGAACTGTCCTCTGTGAACATAACACTGCTTTCAGGAAGCTTGTGCGATGGTATCAAATGGTTTCAGAAGTTTATTGTTGTTTACAAAAGCCTTAGGTTACTAAATATTGTAACTGGGTCCTGTGAATACTAAGTTATTTTTGCACATTGATTAATTGGAAGTCAGCATTCTGTGCTGTATTCCAATCAAGTAATTACTATTTGTATGACTTGTAATTTTTGAGTAATGTCAGAATCGCATATTTCACGTATAAAAGATTTTTGTTTGCAAAGATTTGAATGCATACTCTGTGTAAGATGTAAGGAATACCACTGAGATTCACATTCATGCCTTACCTTCAAGTTGTCTGAGCAGTTGGGCAAATGGTACAAAAAGAAAAGTAATATTAGTAATAGAAACATACCAAGAGAGGGCTGAAGACTGGTGCGAGAGGTCACTTTAGGCTGGAGAGGTTACGGAGTGTTTCAGAAAAGGTACAATTTCACTTGGCTCTTGAAGGGTAGATAGTATGGAAGTAGGGAAAAGGTAAGGGAGTAGGGTTCCAGACACAGGGACACTGCCTTTGAATATGAGAACATTCCAGAGGGGACAGAAGGTAATTCTCTGCTGCAGACAGCTTTCAGTGCCTGAACTTTAGGTTCTGTCCTGTTGATAATGGGAGACCCACTGAAGACATTTTTTTTTTAATATATATTTTTGTTTTTTCCCCCTTTGATCTGCCCCGTGTTTCTGTTTGGTATATATAAGTGTGATAGATTATTGTGCTTCCTGCATATTTCTGGATTTTTTCCTTGAGCTCCCTACTTTCCTGTATTTTGCTACTTCTATTTCGACTGTTTTATCTGTGCCTACTTATTCTGGCTTTCTGTTCTGTTTTATTAGTACATTTGGATTGACTTTACTGCTAGCCTTTCATTTTCGTTGTTTTCTGTATGTGTATGTTGGCGAGTGTGTTGGGTTTAGGTGCACGGAGGAAGAAGTACTCCTAGAATAGTTAGCCTGTGAGTTCTAGAACTGGCGAGTCTCGGCTCTGCACTGCAGATGAGTTGCAAGCACATCTTGGTCTGCGGGGCGTGGATGGCATGGTTCTCGCCATATGGCAGCCTTTCATCGTCCTCTCCTTCTGCTTTTCCTCTGATGACCTGAAAGACTGCAGTTTTATGTTGGACTGGAGAGATCGAAGATGGGCAGACTTAACTCTGAATTGGGGAATGCTTTAGGGAAGTGTCTGCAAAGTGTGTTCCACGCAGTTCTGGCTTCCTCAGGTGGTCTGAGAGTTCAGGGTTCTGTGGTCACAGTGCGTGCTGCACACGACACACCTTCGTGAATTCAGCAGGTGCTGACAGCTTAAACATCCAGGATCTGCAGTGAGGAAAGCTTAACTTGGTTTATTTAACTGAGCATTTTCCGAAATTTCTTGAGAAAGGAGTGCCTTTATTTTTCTTTTTCTTTTGGAAATGGTGGTCTAAGGCTACATCATGGGAAATGTTGGAAAGAGGATTCTGAAGAGCTGTGGATCCTGGGGGTGGGGGGAGTAGGGCTTAGATAATAATTGTTTGGAATCTTAACTTATTTTTGAATGAGAATGCTGATTCAGTGAGATCACAGTACCTTATGAAAAAAAAGTTAAATTTCATTTAGTTTAGGATTTCTTCAAACTTCATTTGAAAGCAAGCAAGAAAAAGTGCTTTTAAATATGTAACAATTGAGGCAGATGGTTTCAATAGTGAATTTTGTTTAATTCACTGTATTATTTAAATAAAAAAGTTTGAACTTGGTGTTTAAACAAATATTTTCAAAATAAGAGAAAGTCAATGTAGAATCCTAGTGACTTAAACATAAACCATACTTAAAAATAGATGTGCACGGAAAAATATGTTGATGTTCTAACATATGCCTGGCTTAAGCTAAACTTTTAAGATTTGGAAACCGTAAGGTGAAGAGGAATTGTAAAATTCTGAAAATAAAAATATTTATCTTTGTTAGATTGCAGTAGTTTTGTGAGGTCTGTTAAGTCAGTAACCAGTTGAGTTTTTCCTGTGAACTTAGTTTTAATCTGAATGTAGGATAATTGCTCTCAGTCATATAGTTGTATATTGAAAAGTTTTGATGACATTTAGTTTGCAGCAGCCTTTAAAAAGAGGGAAGTATAAGGATGGGTGATAGAATAGCATTTCGCCTGTAATGGATCTTAGAGATCACAGTTCAATCCTTTCATTATATATATAAATGCAGTTCATTCAAATAGGGTACGAAGACGTTTTATACATTGAAAACTGTTAGTTTCAGAACTTGTAGCTCATTTGGCTCTTGTGACTGAACTATATCCATATGCGATGTTATTAGCCAGTCGGAGAATACCTCCGGGCCTGACCCCCTCCCTCTGTGGAGAATAACGTCATGACCGATCCTTCGCGTAGTGTGGCTACTTTCTGACGTGAATCGTCTTAATTATTTTAAGTTTTATTCCATTGCTTGAAATATCTACCCAGGGTAGTTTTAACTTTTCCTCTAAGGAAAAACTTAAGCATCTAATGCACAGAGTGATATTGTCATTAAGCTGATGTTTCTAAGACAGAGGCTCTCCTAGACTCTCCTAGATTCATGACACTTTGCATTAGCATTTCAGGCAGGCCGAATCTGGTGTAGGAACAGTTTAGTGTGTATTTGCATAAGACATTTCACTGTGCATATTTTACACAACGTAAATATTTTAGAATTATTTGTTAGAGTAAGCTGATCATTTCCTCTACTTCCTTGTAGATGTAGATCATTTGCCCTAGAATAATGTGATAAAAGTCTAAGATAAGGGAAAGTGAGAAAGCCACTTGTCCTCTGAATACTCAGGTGTTAGAGTCGGTCATCACTGGACTAATACTTAGACATTCTGTGTGTGTATTCCATGCAGGTTGTAGTTTTATAGGCTGGTGTAGGCTTATCTACATTTTTGAAGGGTGATTAAATTAGGAGAGCTGCCTTTAAAAAACATTTTGCTGTTCTCTTATAAATCTCGAATAAGAGAAAATATGAAAAAGGGCAGAGAGTAGAGGGGGTAAATGGGTCCTGTAAGAGAATGACAGTCATTAGGGAAGGTGAAAGTTAAATCTGAGTTAGAGAATCTTAGATTCGTTTTTAGGTTATAGGAAAATTTATTTTACATGGTGGCAAGGGATCTGGGAGTCTTTTTTTTCCCCACATTTATTATTATTCAAGGACTAACACTTTTGATTTTCTTACTGAAATATGTTAATTGGACATGATAGTAATAGTAATTTTGTTACATGGTAACTGGGGATATGTCTCAAGTTGTCCAAATTCGAATACTAAGTTTTAGTTACTTTATTTGTGGATCTTTAAAGGCAAGATGGCTTCGAGCCCGAGAAGGGAGCAAAGAGTGAAAGGCTCTGAGCAAGTTGTGGTCCTTGAGTCTCCTCAGAGTGGAAGTCTTTGCTGAGAATCCAGTGTCTCTTTGTTAATATTATTTATTGAATAACAAGAACCTATATCCCGACAGTATAAATACGCACCCAAAAAGATGGTAAAAATATGAATCAGGAAAGATATGTATCTTAATTTTTTAAATGCTATGTAGACGTACATTTATATAATGAAACAGCTGCAATCAAAGTTTCATGAAATAATGTTTGTATTACCTACAATGTAATCTAGTATTTTCTTGTATTCCATTCAAAAAATGCTGGTTGCGACTAATTCTGTAGGTTGAATGGGTTGCGACCTAAGTCGTTTTAGCAGAACTGCTGTGGGCTCTTGCTATGATATAGGTTTCCACAGACGTTTTTGTTTTAATCCAGCACTTTGCCCGATGCTGGGATACAGAGATGAGCAGGTCTCGTTCAGGCCTTGAGGAGCCCCGCAGTGGTATGGAGAGAGACATGACATACGCAGCTGCCACACAGCGCTCTAACTGTGGTGACGGCCACACGCTCGCGTTATGATGGCAGGGGCCACATCATTTCCCAGCAGAAAGATGCAGATTTCTTCTCAGTTCACACGTTACATAATCTCATAATTCCTCTGATTACAGGCTCCACATAATATGCAGTTTAGATCTCTTGTTTTCCCCCATGTAAATTCTAAAATGAATACTGTCAAATTTTTTAAAAAAGAGATTTCTGAATTTTTGGTGTATAGGCTAAATTTGTAAAAGTGTTAATTTTATAGATAACCTTTAAAAAAATATAAATCACACAAATGACTAATACAGTTCTCTTAAATATGTCATGGTGAGTAGCTTTAATCCCATTATTTGAGAAATACTATTTATTTTTCTTCCAAAGCTTATATCGTGACTTATTAAGAAGGCGGGAAACAGTGTTATATAAATATAAACATATGTATCTTATAATTGCCTTTTACCATTGGCTGTTCGCCCAGGTAGTGAAAGATAAGCTACAAAACAAACCATGAACTTTTAAATAATGGAATAAAAGATAGATACTTAATTACCCAGCACTTAAATCATTTTGTCGTTTTATTGAAATTTGGAAGTATTCTGTATATTGACTTCTTTTATCTTGTGGTTACTTCACTCATGATAATACTTAATATAAAAATTCGGAGTATGGTGGCATTTTATCCAAAAAAGAAAAAAAAAGCATGGCATGTCTGTGGATTTAGTTTCTTTGGTTACACAGTTGTTACCGGTCTTTCCTATGAGTGAGAGGCTGCTACACTGGGCTGAGGAAGCTAATGTCTGCGTGGATGTGGAGGTTGTCTTGGGATGGTTTTGCCGTTAGCAGTGAAAAATGTTTTCCTTAGAGTTCTTGTGCAGCAGGCCATGGAAGAAAACACATTTTTATAATAAAGGTGATGAATTTAATCGCAGACTGGCAGCCAAATGGAAATTTGCAGACCTTGATACTGGGAGAAAATTGCCTATAAAGCAACTCTTGAGAGAACAGGCTTTAAATTTATCCACCCATTTCGACATTGAAGAGAACATAGGAATCACAGGATATTTTGCTTGGCCTGCTTAGTTCAGATGGATGGTACTTGAGTATTCTATTTAAGAGCTAGAGATGGTTTAAAGTTGCTTATGCTTTGTATGTAAAGCCTTTTGCAGTACATTTTTTGTATTTTATTAAATATCTAAAACACTACTGCCTTTTTATATTTCAGCACATGATAAGCCTAATGAATTGAAATCTATTTAATATATTTGTGGTCACATGCTATGTAATTTGTATTTCTGCCATTTATATGATGAACTACACAATCTTAAAGGATGCAAAATACTCTGGGTTTATAAGTAACATTCAATTGATAGATCTGTCACATAAACTACCACTCTTTACTGTTTTACATTGAACTTAAACAATTTATAAAATTTAAACACAGACTGGTAATATTTCTATTAGGGGAAATCTAGACTTTGTCAACTTTTTACTGTAAGTGACTTAATGCTTGTCCTTCCCAGGAATAACCTAACCCTTCATCCAATATGTAGTATTTAAAGGGCTTAACCTTGAATCGTGGTGTATTATAGCATGTATTTTGAGGTGTAACCCCCCCCCACACACACACCCCCCTCACCATGATACACATTCTTGTTAATAGAATTTTTTGTGACTCTTGGAAAGAGACCAATCCAAGGATGGTAAATGTGTAAAATGTGAAAGTGCTAATGCGAAATAGAAAATAAAAATAATTCTTAATATACTTACTGGAACTACTGGGAATTAAAGGGAAAAAGTATTACTTCTAGGAAGTTATTAGACTTTGCTTGCATACACAACCCTGACGTGACAGATTATATTTTCTGAGCAGCATGGTACATTCTATAATAAGAGTGTGGTAAGTCTGTGTTCTCTTTAAGTATAGAATTAGAGAAGTGTTTAGTTTTAAAGTAAATACACAAATTTAATATTTGATGTCCAAGAAAGCAAAAGTAGAAGGAAGAAAAATGTTTTACAAATTCCTTTGTATTTAGAAAAGCTTATTGAGGTTGCGCACGAGACTGAAGAAGAAATAGGAGTATTAATTTTCTATTGTTAAAATACGTACCAGCAATTGTATCTTTGTCATTAAAAGTAGTTCATTTAAATGACGTTAAGAGCTAGATTGATTGTATCATATCCATAGAAGTAAGCTTAGCATGGAATGTTGAATGTTAATTTAGAATGTTTAGCCATCTCTGAAATTTGCAAAGTTTAAAGTAAATCAGTTCCTCTGTTCCCTTATCAATGACTAGTTGCTTGGTCATTTGGTTTATTTGGCTTGAGTAAGCTGTGGTAAGTTTAGAATTCAGAGATAGAGCCCAGAGATAAATATACTTTATGCTAAGCCTTTGCAAGAGAAATAAAGTATAATTAATTATATTTTAACTCTGATGCTCCTGATCTAGTAAATCAGTACACAGAAAGCTTTATTTTCAGTTAAAGAAAAAAACGAAAACTTCATGTATTTTAAAATATAAGATGAAGGTAGAATAAGGTATATGGAATATATATAAATGACATGAAGTATATTAATATGTTTTAAGAATAGATATTTATATTTTTGCATAACATTGTATGTACAAGTATCACATACATGTAAATTTTAATGAAGTATTATGTGTATGCACGTGTATATATGTAATCTTTATTTCATTAAAACTTTACTACTTTTCTGTAGCAGGCCGAGTATTGTTGTTTATAAGCTGATACTATATTCAGTTCTCATAGATACTGGTGGAGGTTTACTTTTTAAAAAGGATTTCTTTAGTGATATGCTTAAATTTCACATCCAAATCTGTTGTGATGAAGGTAGCCACAATTTAGTTCAAGATTGTTTATGCCAAAGTCTGAAACACCTGAAGCACCTAGGATTTTTAGTTCTGGAAGGATTTTAGAATCAGATGTTTGAACAGTCACACATTGACTTAGCTCAAGCCTACGGGACTGGCAGAGGGGAAGTGTTCACAGGAATGTTGCAGTTTCAAGGTGAAGTATAAGATCCTTCCCTATTCTTTTTTCTGTTTCTGTGTAGATAGCTATTTTCAAGTATTGAATTGTAGTTACGTACGTATACGCTATAAGCCAGAATGTCCCCTCCAACTTTCCTTCTTCCAAATTACTCATTTGAGGTTAAAATAATTTTAAATCCCAGAAAAGTGGTTAAATCAAAATAGGTCAGATCCTGGAGCAAAAAGCTCTTACCTTTTTCAAAGAGTAGATGTGGAAGAAGCACTATAGAGAATATTTGCTTCAGGTATTTAAGGGTCGTTTTTAATAAGCCAAATAGACTTTGGGGTTTAGTTTGGAGTAGTTTGTAAGGTTTTCTTGGATTACATGGTTGAATATTTGAGGAGGAGCTTAGTAAAAATGATTTGGAAAGAAAATCAACTGTATCTTTGTTATATCTACCTCCACTTTGCCATTTATGATGAATTTACATGTGAGAAGTCATTTGCAAACTATTTTGTTATTTGGTAGATTCCCTTTCTAAGTATCTTTCATGTTTGTAGATTCAAGGAAAGAGTAATTACACATTTTAGATGACTGATATTCATAACAGCAGATATTATCTTTCAAACTTATTCGTCAGGATACAAATATATAATTTTCCATTGCAATCATCATTGCTGATGCTGATATGGATGTACGTATATCTTTCAGACACATATAGATTATTTTAATTTTTGTAGCAACCTTGTGAGCTGGAAATAACTCCATTTTATAGATGAAGGAATGGAGGCAGACTGAGACATCACAGTAGTTTTTTTTTTTTTCCCCAAAATTGTACTCTAGCACTTTGTTTCTCTATTCATGGAGGGTCAACCATGTAGTCAGCTGTTTTGTAAATTTCTTTAAAAAAAAAAAAAAAAAAAAGTTAAATTTTCCCTAATGCGAACTGATAGTTTTGGTTAGTTCTAGACAAAGATAAAGGGGAGTCATAGTTTTCCTCATCTTTTATATGCATGTCACATTAAATTAGCTGCTGTGACTGCACCTTCAAGAAAGGCGGTGGTCTGTTGACTGTGTAAACAGCTTGCTTGACTCGAAAGCGTCCTACTTTTCATGAGAGAACGGATAGCACAGCATACTCAGTGCAGGGAGTGTAGTAAGTGTCTTCCCAAGCTTGTTC
>NW_006438073.1:7222883-7251622 GCF_000325575.1 Pteropus alecto
AGAGTGTTCACTTTCTAGCAGGTCCTGATATTCTCATGTGCCTCTCGCTGAAGGTTCCTGCTCACGCCCGGGCACCTGTGAGTTGGCCTGGTTTGGAGAGATTTTATGGCCTTTTCCACTTCCCTCCTTTAAAAAAGTGTGCTGCAGGGTCTCACGGACCCTATGGAACCTACTGCCTATGGAATGACCTGACCGAAGATGGCAGATCTTGCTCCATTTAGTCTTCCTAGGAATGTTTGGTTCAAAACCCCTGTTAGGGAGAGATTCATCTCGAATGACTGGACTTCGCTCGTTTTCCAGTGTGCTGGTGGTGGTGGAGTGCTGTTTGAACTAAGGTTATTGTTTAGATATGGATTTACATCAGTAATGTCCCACTTGCCTCTCTCAAGGCAGGCCGTAGTGAAGACAGAATTTTCTTCTTAGAAATTCTGTTCATCATGAAGTTTCTACCAGGAAAAATATGTATTGGTTTCAAGGAACAAATACGTAATTTGAATGGTAACTTGCATATCTTTAATCCTAAGTGTGGCTCCTCTAAAATACACAACCGTTCTTTGACCTCTGCTTTTGAGAAGTTTTTGAGTCAATGAAGGAAGTACCTTGAGCAAGAAAAACAGAACCCCTTGCCTGGATAATCATAGGCATTGCTAAAAATAACAGTCTAGTACAGAGATGGAATTAGGAGTCCGAAAATTAAGGTTTGGGAAAAAAAAAATCTTTGAAGGGAGACAGAAGCATATATTTAAAGCTTTTTTTTTTTTATGTATCAGATCCATCAACATAATTATGTATCATCAGAGTGATAAATATACATTCTTGTTTTTTTCCACTTTTATCCTCCTTTTGTTCATGATAATTAAAATGAAGGTTTATGCATCTAGAATCCAGTTTTCCTTAGCTTGGTCTTTCCTGCTATACAACCAGATGAAATCATAGAACTCTGGTGTTTACTCTCTTTAAAACTTGCTTCGTCTAGTGTTCAGGTCTGGGCGTTTATACCCCAGGCCACTCAGCCTCACCTATCAGGCACCTCCAGGCCTCTTGTCTCTTACCTGGAAACCAGTTCTTCCTACTAGAATTGTAATGGGGTTGGGACCGTGTTGCTTAGTAGCTTGTCCCAGGCACCCAGCACAGTGCCTGATACCATAGAAAGTTAGAACATGTTCAGTAAATAACAGTAGCTTCTTGAGCACCTACCTGTTTTGTGCCAGACAGCCTATAAATGTGTTATTCCGTGAAATTTTTTTTCTGTCAGACTCAGAAGTTTAGGTCTAGAGCTCTCTCAGATGTCTTTACAGTTGAGAGTAAACATAGACCATGAAAAATTTAAATGACTTGTGAAGGACACACAGCGAGTTCCTGGTAGAGCTCAGATGAGAATCTCATCTGACTTTCTCGGTTTAATTTGGATTATACCATTCTTTCTTGACTTTATTACTGTATATGTATACACGTTTCCTTCTTTTTCTCTTTATTCATACAATCTCCAATTTCTACCCTTCTCCCCATCTTTTTCCTCTTCTCTGTCTCTTACTGTCTGCCATCACTGCCTTTTCCATTATCAAGACCACTTTCTCTAGCAGCAGCGAAATTTAGTTTTGGGAGATGAAGCAGTCACGTTGAGGATGTGAGTTAGAGTATGTTTGGGGTCGGACCTAGGCTCGATCCTGACTTTTTTCACGTACAAGTTATGTGATCTTTGGTAAAGTGCTCAATCCCCAAATCTCAGTTTCCTAACTGTAACATAGAGAGGAGGATAGTACGTACCTGTAAGAGATTCCACCTGACCAGACTGTAATGATAGAGTGCTGACCTCCAAGGCAGACTTTGAAGGGAGCCTCAGTGCTTGGAAGGAAGTCAGACCTCCTTACTCTAAATTGCGAGTTTAGGAGATGCTGCCCCTTCCACCACCAGCCCCGCAGCTGTTCCATTTCCAGGAACAGGGCGCTGTGGCATTTAAGTCACCCCTGGGAAAGGGTAAGTCTGGACTACAGCAGAAATAGCTACAGAACAGTTAGCTGGACAATCTGTTTACAAAGGAGAATTCCTTTTCCCCTGTGTCCTGTAGAGGTGCCTTCTTCTGTGGTGTCTGGTTGGTTCCCTGGGGACTCTTTCACACGTCCCCTCTTGGAAGCCCATTTGAGAAGGGAGAATGCATGTCTCTTAATTTAGAAGGAAAAAGGAATGAGGAATCAACCTATGATGCTTGAGTGAAGTTTCAAGAACGCTTTGTAGCTTTGCATGTTTTTGTGCTAATAATCTGAATAGGGTTTGTTTAAGTGGCCCCCCTCCCCCCAGGGATCTGGATGTTGGAGATAGAGCAAAAGGCAAAAACAAAGCTATCTGCCATCCTGGAGTTTACATTCTTATGCAGGAGGCAGGGCAATAAGCAATAAATACATCTATCGTATGTTAGGTGGTGTGAATTATGGGAGTACACTGAACAGGATAAAGGGGATCAGAGTGTTCAGGGTGGATTGGGGCAAGTTGCAGTTTTAAATAGGGAGATCTGAGTGGGCCTCGTTGAGCAATTGACATTGAAGCCAAGATTTGAAAAGGTAATGGAGTGAGCCATACTGCTCTCTGGAGAACAGCTTTCCAAAGGGAGGGAAGAGTCATTGCAAACTGAGGTCAGGACCCGCAATTCTGTGCGTGGCCGTAGCTGTGAATGATATAGGGGGTGGGGGGCGTGGGGGAGGGGTAGGTTGGTTGGGAGAATGGGCGGACGGTAGGAGGGGCAGGGTGGTGACAGGGAGCCTCCGAGGGTGTTGTGGGTCCTTGTAGACGGTGCGGACCTGGGTTACACTGAGAGGGGAAATCATGATTTGGATATTCTGAATTAGAGGTTATTTTGAATGTTGTTGAGATCCTCCGTTTAATTTGTAAGCAGGCATTTTCTTTTTAATTTTTCAAAAATTAGAAAAATAATACATTTGCATAGCTTTGATTCTCTCCCACAACTACCTACCCCCCTTCTTTCCCCACCCCCAATTAAATAATCTAGAAGGCCAAAGCAAAAGCTTTTATTTCAGTTTTTTTTTTTAAATTTTGAAATAAATTTAGGCTTAGAGAAAAATAGAAAAAAATGGTATAGGGGTTAATGGTAGCTCACATAACCATACTGCAGTTATGGGAGCCAAGAAATTAGCGTCGACGCAGTATTACTAAGTCATTTGCACGTCTTACTCAGATTTCGCCAGCTTCTTGCTTATGTCCATTTTCTGCTCCAGGATCCAGTCCAGGATCCTACATTGCTTTACTGGTGCTCTCTCTGTCGAGTTTCTTGCAGTCTGTGACAGTGTCACATTCTTTCATGACACTTTTCTTAACAGTTTCGAGGATTACTGGTGGATTATTTTGTAGAGTATTCTTCAGTTTGGGTTTATCTGATGATTTCTCATGATTAGATTGAGGGTTATGCATTTTGGGGAAGAAAACCACGGAAGGACGGTCGGGCCGCTGGTGTCAGTGCTCAGCAGTGGCGCTGCCTTGTTCAAGGTGCTCGCCGTGGTCGCCCGGTCACCACCGCGCAGTCTCTCTCCTCCTCTGTAGGTGACAGGTGTCTTGTAGGGCGCTACTCTGAAACTGGACAGATATCCTGTTTCTTATTTTCGTTTACTAATTTTAGCATCCATTGAATGGTTCTTGCCTGCAGCCATTATTACTGTGGCGGTTTTCTGCTGGTGATTTTCTATATTTATCTTTTCTTCTATATTAATTGGAATTTTATGAGGAAGATCTGTCCCATCTCTCCCATGTATTTATTTTACTTATTTATGTCATTGTGGTCTCATGGATTATAATCCATTACTATCATTATCATGTTATAAGTAAGAACTTACAAGAAGTATTTTTGAATAGTCAGTAACATCGAGATGATTCAAAACAAAGGCGTCTTAGAGTATGTGGCAAAAAAATATCGTATGGTCTGGGTACCTATTTCCACTGCTATGAGTTTATTTTTATTCCAGAAGTAATAAAAGGGTTGGGAAAACAGTCATTAATAAAAATTGCTAGAGTCTCAAGTTTTACTTCTAACCTGGATTCTGATGATACCTACTGAGTAACTGTTGCATCATCTTCAGATATTTTTGGCAAATGTTTCTTAACCAGGTTTCTTAACCTTCAGATTTAAACTTAAAATTTCACATGGCACATATTATATAGAGAGAGATAAGGACTGGTTTCCCCTGAGTACCCTAAGAAACAAAATGACTAGAAGGCAACATGTTTATTAAAGAGTACTTAATATTCAGCCTTAAATGTCTTGACATCTAACAGTTAAAAGTAACTAACATTCAGACAAAATGCAATTTAATTGAGAAAGGATACCTGCGCCAATTAAATAATTGGTTTTTATTTAAAAAAAAAAAAACCCTTCCCCCCACTCGGCTCAGCTCTGTTAGTCACCCGTGTTGCCTTCTTTGTGCACCAGCCGTGTCTGAGTGCTCACTCAGGGTCGTCACTTTCTAGGAACCCAGGCCTAGATTGTATCCACAGAACTACATTCTCTTAGCTTGGAATGAAAGCGGGGGTGGGGCAGATGTTGGGTTTTTTTTTTTTTTTTTTTTTAATAGTCACCAGCAAAACTGAACATACTGGACTTGCACTTGTTAGAGCACAGCTAATGAAAACCAAAAGTCGGTTTGTACCATTTTATTTCTCATTCTCTAATTACTATCTCTTAAAGTGAATTTTAAAGTTCTTACCCTAGGAAGTCCTTTATGAAAACTAAAAATGTGGTTGGCCTCGTTGTGACCTTGGACTAACTTTTTAAACTTCTGAGCATTATTATTATTATTTAAAATGGGTATTATATTCTACTTCAGATTCTGATGAGCAGGAGAAATTCATATAAATTTTTTTAGCATGGTGGAGTTGTTCATATGTTAAATAAAATAGATCTTTGTGGTTTGTTTTTAGAGTTAGAAGTCAATGATTTAAACCCTATTATAATTTTGTGTAGAGAATCCAGTATTATGCAGCATTTTGACTAACGTGCTTTCTACTCTCCTAATGAGATTGTCAGTATGTTTAAAGTGATAACTATTAAAAAAAAATTATATAGTAATATACAAGTGAAATAGTCATAAATTCACCTCCCAGAGATCACTACTGCTAATAGTTGTTACATCTTTTAAAAAAAATTAAAATTTTTAAATTTAATTGACGTGCAATATTATATTAGTTTCAGGTATACAAAATAGCGATTAGACATTTATATAACTCACAGAGTGGTCACCCCAGTGAGCCTGGTGCGCGTCTGACAGCATACGCGCTTACTGCAGTCCCATCGACTTTGTTCCCTGTGCTGTACCTTGTATCCCTGTGTCTGCTTTATAACTGGCAGTTTGTACTTCTCGTCCCTTCACCCTTTGACCTCCCCGCTCCTTTCCCATCTGGCAGCCAGCTATTCCTTCTCTGTATGAGTTTGTTTCTGTTTTGTTTGTTCATTTGTTTTTTTAGATTCCACATATAATTAAAATCATATGGTATTTGTTTTTCTCTGACTTATTTCACTTAACATAATACTCTCTAGGTCTGTTCATGTCGTTAGAAGCAACAAGATTTCATTCTTTTTTTATGGCTGAGTTATATTCCATTGTGTGTGTGTGTGTGTGTGTATGTATATATATTTATATCACATCTTTATTTTATTATCTATTGAAGGGCACTTCAGTTTCCATATCTTTGTTACTGTGAATAATACTGCTATGAACATAGAGGTGCATATATTTTTACAGATAAATGTTTTCAAATTTGGGGAGTAGATACCCAGAAGAGGGATTGCTGGGTCATGTGATAATTCTAGTCTTAATTTTTTGAGGACCTTCTATACTATTTTAAAATACACATACTTATTATAGATTGAGTCATGTAATGTAGTGGTCCCCAACCTTTTTGGCACCAGGGACCGGTGCTCCTATGAGCATCTAACGCCTGATGACCTGAGATGGAGCTGAGGCGGTGATACTGGCGCTGGGGGCGGCTGCGAACACAGATGAAGCTTTGCTTTGATCGCCTGCTGTGCAGCCCGGTTCCCAACAGGCCATGGACTAATACTGGTCTGTGGCCCAGGGGTTGGAGACCCTGATGTAATAGACATTGTTTTCTATAACTTTTCCAACAGGCTTTTCAGGAAGGTGCAGCTACTGATAAATACCTTGCATGATACAAAACAGCCGCTCTGAACAATCATAGAAGTAGGATGAACATTTCATAAGACTTTTGCTTGCTGTTCATATTTTGTATGTGAAATGTATCAGCAATTTTGCACAATTGTTAATTTTGGCCCTTTAAAGGAGAGCTGTGATGTCGAATCTAATTTTGTAATTTTTCTTTTTGTGCTTATAGTTCTGAAGTACAAATACAGTTTAACCCAAAAAATAAGGCCCTATCTAGAGAATTGGTAGCTTGTTTATTTTTTTCTTGCCACTTTCAAAGCAATTACCTCAAAATTAAGTCAGATTTATTTGATTGTTAAAGTAAGCAAAACACATTCTGCTTAGTAGAGCATATTCTCTAGTAATCTGCTTTTTAATGCATTCGCTTTCTGTACCTTGTGAATGGGACTTTTTAAAATGAGCACAGTGAAGTTATATTATTCCTTGGGTTTTACTCTGCTCAAAATATCCTTAAAACTTTCCCTGTATTTAGTAAACCCTGAATTAGAGGTTTCTTTTAACAGAAGAGATCTTTGTTGACTAAAGGTACAAAACAGTTACCTGGTTATGTAGTGGTAGTTGTTCTTAACGTTATAAATACACTGCTGATATTATTGTTTTAAGATTTAATGAGTATCATGTAAATAGAAACTAATAATTTGTTAAGTAAGACCTAAAATAACAAAAATCTTACTTTGCTGTTTGTGGTAGTGTGCCAGTTAAGTGCCCAGCCATAAACGAATTACAGATAGTGAGGCAATAATAGAGCCCATTTAAACTTCGGTTGAAATGAGGAAAGCTGTCACTCAGACTTTGCTTATAAAATTCGTACTATGTACATCGAAGTGTATATATTTTAGAACTAGTTGGCTCTTATTTTACTGCATAAATTAATGGAAAATGTGAAATTTTAGAAAGGCAGTAGTGTTCAAATGATACTGTAACCTCATTTCTTTCTGTGTTTTAGCTCCAGCTGTATTACAATGATAAGGTAAATTTTTTGTTGGATTTAAGTGTAATGCACAAAGAAAAAGCAGATGCCCAAATGAAATATAATGTCTGTGACATCAGAGTGGCTGGTTGAGCAATTGGAATTAGCTACCATAACACTGAGTACAGGACATGTTTTGTATGAGATTTTTTTCAGTGTTTTAAACAGTTTTAATTTGGATTGTTACAAATCTTGAAAATAATACTTTCATGCATTTAAAAAATTTGTATGTTAATAGTTTTTTTGTTTACTACTCAGCTAGTAAATATTTTTAGTATTTTATTTCCTGATTTTGACTTCCTTGGTTTAAATGCATTGAAATAAATTGTAAACCAGAAAGTAAAATAGGGCTGTATTTTATTCTTTTATCTACCAACATTATAATATTGAATTAGTGCATAGTTATTATCTATCTTGGGAAATGACTACTTAATTTCATAATTCACTCTACATTTTTCTATTCTTTAATATTTCTTCATGTTGTTCTTAATTCTGACATTTTACTTTTCCATAGAGTGATTGATCTGTTAATCTAATAGTTCACATTTTAAAAGAATGTGGAAAATTTTAAGGTTAGCAAAGGGCGGGGCGCACGTCCGAAGGTTCAGACATAATAAAGGCGTGGTGGTGATGGGGAAGCCCAAGGC
This sequence comes from Pteropus alecto, assembly GCF_000325575.1. Lineage (NCBI taxonomy): Eukaryota > Metazoa > Chordata > Mammalia > Chiroptera > Pteropodidae > Pteropus > Pteropus alecto. The sequence continues at coordinate 7,230,686 of NW_006438073.1, forward strand.
AGAAGTGAGTGGAGGCTTTTTATTTGCGAGAATGGTTTTAAAACAAAGCGGTTGGTTGTCGCTAGGTGAATGGAGGGGAAGGGAGAAGGCTTAAGCAGGCGATGTATTAACAGGTGACATGAAACAACCGTTTGGTGACTATTTTCCCACCTTCCTTAGGAGCAGAGTTTACTGACCCGTAACTGAGTTTTAGTTTGGAAAAGGACAAAAATCAAGATAATTAAGGCAGAGAAATGTTAGGAGACTTAGTATGACCGAATCAAGTTTTCAGGCCTAAAGAAAAATAGTTTTCAGGATATTGAAATTTGAAAAAAAATGAGATAACTGAATATCAGTTTAAGAAACCATGAAAGATAAAGGGATCCTGAATGATGGATGAGGTGAATACTCCCCCAAACTGAAAAATTCATGTTATACACTTGATGGCACAACCGATCGGTTCCAAAACATGTCCTCTGTGAACCGCTAGACCCAGGGGGAGGGTCCGTGCAGGCTGAGACCTCACCGCTTAGTTGAGGTGTCCCAGTATTTTAGCATCCAGGCTAGAGAAGTGTGTGCTCTACGACATTGCAGTTAGTTGGATCCTTGACTCACAGAATAATCATCCCTAAAGAATGTCAACTGATAGATGAACGTAAATCAGAAGGGATATATCTAGTAGAAAACAATCATGAAAAAAATTGTCTACTGATGTCTAAACAAGCCGTGTGGATGTGTGGATGTCAACAGTGCCGTGTGCTCACCATGGAAGCGAAGGCATTAAACACACTGTGCCAAGTGGTGTGTTTGGGACTGGTGGTAGGCAGCCTCAGTCACATACTGACCCACTGTCAGGGAAGGATGTGTGCGGGACAGGGGTTTCCATTTTAAAAGGGACATAGACAAATAGAGTGTGTCTAGATGAGTGGGAGGGTGTAAACCATGCTATCACATAGGTAGGTTAGAGAAGAGGACACTTAGATACAGCAGACCTTTTCACGTATCTGTAGGGCTGTCATGGAAGAAGCGTTTGACCTATGCTATGAGCTTTGGAGTGTTGGCGGGGGGCCGGGGGGGAGAAATTTTAGGAAAGAGTTTGTTTCAGTAAAATAAATTCGTTAACATTTAAGAACTTCAGAGGTGTCTAAACCAAACTGTCTTGATCTTGGGGTATTTGGGGGTTATTTGTAGTGGGAATTTTTATACGAGGTGATCACACAAGAGGTTGTGAACTTTTAGTTCTCGAACCACTGTTGTAGGTTGGTGGAGGTAGTGTGGTGATAAGGGAACATTTGCGCATTATCATGTAATGTTTAGTACAACAAAAGAATATATGAAACATACTAGTTATGAAGCATTCCTGTGTTTCATAAATGGACACCCGCAAAGGAACTAGAACACCACCCATACCCATGACATGCTTCTGTAATATTTTGGCTGTGATTATAGCAGCTTGATATCAACATTAACAAAAACTCTGATCACCACCAGGACTTATAAAATGAAAAGGTTTAGAGGCAGAACTTTTTGAAACATGGGGGGACATAATGAATGGAGTCCTTGCATACTGGGGTTGGAAACCGGCGGATTTAGTTGAGTCACTCAGTAAGCAGCCTGTAATTATATGAGGTACAGACACAGAAAGGTTAAGTAAGAAACTTGTCTAAAATCATACAAGCGCTTACTGTTAGAACTGGAGTTAGAACTTGTTCCAACTTGAGTGTTGTAAATAACATGCCAAGAAGTGCTAATGATTTCCTGGCTAGAGAGTTGCTGTTGGTAAAGGGTATACTCAGCTGGTTAGGCTCCACAATGAATTAGATTGTAAATTCCTTGAGAACTAGAACTTTCTTAGCCATCTTTTCATTCTCAGACATACTACTGTCTTGTATATAATTTGTGTCCTGTTATTAAATTGAATGATAGATCTTAGACTGAAAGAAACAGTAGAAAGATTTTTTAATCTTAAGAAAAGTAGAATTTATAATATTATTTGTGCTTCTGCTTTATATACTCTCCATCATTAGAAAACGAATGTCAGTTTCTTTCCTCTTGACTTCCTTCTTGACCCTAACGTTGGCAGGAGGGTTAGTGACGCCTGCGTTTGCTGCCGCTGTCTCTGTGCCCTTACTGATCTTACACCATAGACGGCATCTTGTGCATGTGCCTGGTTGAGAGCTGGAATCCTGACTTGTTAAACTCGAATGCCCTAGAATCTAGCTCATTCCTCCCTTCATTCACCCACTCATCTACCTGATCTACCAAGTATTAACTGACCCGCTGTGTTCAAGGCATAATTCTAGGAGCTGGGGAGACAGAGGGTAACAGAGTCTCATGGAACTTTTAGTTATTAATCAGACTCACACATGTTTATAGAAACACAACTTAAGTTCTAAATGTGTGTTCCATTATATCATCAAATTGAATATATAAAGGTTATTGGTTTTGTGTATCCGTTTTTTTAATCTAGTCATCTGGATATTTTTATTTATAATTAATTTTCTTGGTTTTTCTAAGTTTGATAAAATTATTTACTTGGAAAATCATTTTTCCCTTTCAAACTATCGTATTACTATGGTTATTTATAGATTTTTAAATATCAAACTATTCTTTCATAGTATAAATTCCACTTTGTATTGGTGCATTATTTTAATATGCTGGTGGCGCCTCTTCATTTAGGATGTTTGCATCTATATTTACGAACAGATTTTATCTATAGATTTATGCTGTTGTCAGGTTTCTATATCTGTTTATTAACTTCATAACAAGAATTGGGCAGTTTCCAAAGAGATTTAAATATCATAAATTAATTTTGAAAGTGCTTTTATATAGAGGCTGGAACTAAAGGATATTATATGTATTTAATATAATTAAAATTTTCTAATTCCCTTTGGTTAATTACTTGCTGTAATTATGTAAATTATGTAAACAATCATGTATGTTTAAATTATTACTCGGTTATTGAGAATTGTTGTCATGTGCTAATTTAAGATAATGCTAATTTGATACTGGACATCTTTAGAAAAGATTTCATTATGAAACTAGAAGTATAAAAAAGAACTTCAAGAATGAGGTCTTGTCTTTATGTAATTAAACTCAAGGTACCTTTCTTTGATTTCTTAAAAATTTTATTTGCAATTCAAAAATAAACATTTGGTTAGCTTTGACAAGCAGATTGTTATTTAAGAGAAAATGTTATAAAATGAATGTTGCCATCATCGAAGCAGAAAATGTATCAGAGTCAGTGTTTCCACTGGTGAAGACTTTGTAACTGGGTAAGAACACCTTTGATAGTGCCTTTTTGCTGTGCTGAATTTTATTTATCTGAAAGCGATCTAAATAACTAGTTAAGTAAATTAAAGTGTGTGTTTATAAAGTATGCATTTAATCTATAGCAATAGATTAAAATTCTATGTTTGCAAAGCATACAAAATACATTTTAAAAATAAAAAGCATTTTATTTTTAAATACTAATGGGCACAAACCTTTTCCCCGAAGAGGACGTAATCTATGGCATGGAGAGATGGTTACAGAGGCATCCAGCTAATTTAATGACAACCGTTATTAGCATGTTCCAATGGGCAGGAGCCTGTCCTCTAGCACAGTGTGGAAACTTAAAGAATTAATCAGTTTCTTTATGCAGCACTTGATTCATTAAAATAGATTTCTTATACTTTTTTTAAAAAGAAGTATATTTATGCCCGGGATAACATAGTAGTTTTTTAAAAAGGTCATTGGCTAGATATCTCTGCTTGCTTGCTTATATTTCATCCATTAACATAATGTAGTTTAACCTCTGTCACCATCTTTTCTTTAAAACTTCTCTGATTGTCAGTGGCTTAGTGGCCGAATCCAGGGTACCCTCTTTTGCTGTTTACCTTACTGTCCCTTTGTGGTGTTTGACACTGTTGATCATCCCTCCTTGAATCTGTCCTTTCTTAGCTGCTTTGACACCTCTTCCCTACTTCTGTCTCCTCCCATTTCTTCTTGGTTTGGATCTTTTTTCACCCCTTAAATGTCACTTCTGTGCCCTCTCTAAGACATCTCCATCTCTTCTGTGCCTCAAGCTTTATCCGCCAAATCCGGGTCTCAGATTCAGAATTCTGCTCAGTCTGCGATCTGTGAGTCCGTTGTAATCTGTCAGTTGGGAAGTAGAAGAGAGCATTGGCGTTAGTTTTGTCAGGCGCATTCTTACAGTCGTCAGTCGACGTTATCATTTGGAATGACTGGCCTCGCTTACAAATGGAGAAATTAGATAAAATGACAGGTCTGTATCATAGTGGATAAGAGCTTGGGCGCTGAGTTAGTTTTAATAAATTGTATTGTTTGGTGTATAAATTTGATTTCTGGTAGGAATCAAAGTGAGGCTATACTTTTGTTCAATGTTGACTTAATCCAGAGAATGATAGAATAGCCCAACAGTTCGTTTCTTCTTTGAGTTTTCACATTTTATCAGTGGCATCCACCCTACCCTCTTTCTTTTCCCCTGGATTAGCAAGAATATTTTCGTCTAACACATTGAAATTTTTTATTTTTAACAGAAATTAGCAGAGTACGGAAAGACATGTACAATGACACATTAAATGGCAGCACCGAGAAGCGGAGTGCAGAGCTGCCCGACGCGGTGGGGCCTGTTGTTCAGTTACAAGAGAAGCTTTATGTGCCTGTGAAGGAGTACCCGGACGTAAGTATGCCGCGTTTCGTCCCATGTCTCCTCTGCTTTACGTACTGTGGGAAGAGAGATGTCTGGTGGGAAAGACTTGAGTGTTATCAGCCGCTTTTAAAAAAAAAACCTCATGTGAGGTCTAAAGGTGAATAATCTGGCATGGATAACTTAAAATATTTCTAAATATATTTTCGTTTGACTGCTGCTGTGTCACCTTTGGAAATGCACATGGCTAAAGACTTAGTTTTAGATTTCGGATCGGCAGGAATTACGTAAAGAGCCTTGGCCGTTAATGTTAGCGTACCAAGTACAGTTCCGAGCTCCTCTTTGGCTCGACCTCAAAGAAGCCACAGCCTGGCTGCACCATCTTCCCAGTGAAATGAGAGTTTGGACTCTGTGACAGCTAAGGTTCCTTTCAGCTCTAAAAATTGTATAACCACTGTTTGTAATTTATTTTTTGTTCATCTTAGTCCCTTGCTCGACTATTCTGTGTAAGCATTTTGTTGTGAAGAGTCTCCTTGTCCCATAACCAATAAATTTATAAATAGCTCCAAACTCTGCCTTTTGTTACAGAGCCCGACGTGGTGTACGGTGTGGTGTGGTCCTTTCTGTCTCAGACCTCACCGTAGATGATTTCCTCTTCCTCAGTGCTCTGTGCAGTCGTACTGGCTTTTAGAACAGGTCGGGCCTGTTCCCCGCCTAAGGACCTGTGTTAGCTGTGCACTGATCTCTACTCGCTGGCTTCTTGTCATTGAAGCGACATTGAATGTCACGTCAGAGAAGCCTCTCCTGACCATTTTATCTAAAAGCAATCTGGTTACTCATTATTTCACCTAAGTCTCTTTATTTCTCAGCATAGAAATTTTTATCTGACATTTTTCTTGTTTATTTTTCTCTCCCTAGCAAAATGTAAGGTACTTAAAATAAGAGCCTGTTTTTGTTAGTCATTGCTGTGGTGCAGGTGTGCATGACGTTGGACATAATAGGCACCCGCTGCTTCCCAGTCCGTGGCCCAGGGGTCCCCAACTCCCTGGGCCACGGAGTGGTATGGGTCCATTGCCTGTTAGAAACTGGGCCGCACAGCAGGAGGTGAGCGGCAGGTGAACTAGCAAAGCTGCATCTGTGTTTGCAGCCGCTCCCCAGCGCCAGCATCACCGCCTCAGCTCCGCCTCAGATCATCAGGCATTAGAGTCTCAGAGCACCGGTCCCTGGTGCCACAAAGGCTGGGGACCGCTGCACTACCTATTGAATAAATAATGGCAAATTGGCAGCTTTTCTCTAGGTTTCAGAGGACTTTTCTGAAAGCAAATACAAAAAATAGTTGGTATTATAGGGTCGAAATGCTATGTGTATTCTAAGATTCAGTGGTTGTAGGGACAGTATAGTAATCTGGAAAGGGGAAATAAATGTCTTAATTTGGATTAATGGTAAAAAGCTTTGCTGTTTCACAAGTTGTATTTCCAATACAATTTTCTATAAATCTAATAACATTTACTGGTATTACAAATAGTTCTCGATAATGTAGGGAATTTGTTGGAGGATAATTGGGTACAGCAGGGAGGATGAAAGATGGAATCAGGGCCCCTGCGCGCCCAGCAGGAGTGTGGGCCTTCTCTGGTGAGAGCCTTGCCCTGAATGTAGTTTGGCATCAGTGCCTCCCAGACTTTATCTTTGAACTTCAGAGTTTAGGGAGAGCCTGTTTTGGCTCAATCTGCCATGACCAAGGGACAGGATACTAACATAACCGAGATTCGACTGCGCTGGGCCTACCCTGGGTATTGGGAGGAGGCCTGGAGATCAGACATTGTGATTTGGGCAGCTGTTCTAACAGGAGTCTAGTATTGTTTGGTGTTTCTGTATCTCCTAAAGCAGCGGTCCCCATAGTTTACTTGTGTAAACTATAAAGGATAAAATTTTAGCATTAGTCATTAACGTAGAATATTTAAGATGAGACCGTGTTAGAGAATATAACCTGGTTCTTCTTTAGAAAAAGGTGTATTGTCTGGATCAGTGGTTCTTAAAATGGGGTCCCGGCACTGTAGCACCCACACCTGCTGGAGACTCATGAGCGTGTAGGCCGCAGCGCGGACTGGTTGAATTGGAGAGTGTGGCGTACAGTCTGTGTGGACGATGCCTATGCACTCAGGTGTGGGAAGCACGGCCTCATTTTGCATCGTCAGAATAAGCTGGGTAGGGTGTGAACTAAACAACATCTCTGCTTTTGTGGAGCGGGCATTGCAGTTGCAGAAACAGACAAACAAATATTAACTTTAGGTACAGTCAGTGCTATTAAAACAAGTGGGGTGAGCAGATAAACAGTGACTGTGTGTTTATAGTCAGGAAATCTTTTACAAGACGAAGGGAACGCAGAGAAGGGAGCCGAGTGTTGGGGAGGAGGGCATGGAAATCACTGCGGGGAAGAACATTCCAGGCAGAGTGAACCGCAAGAACAGGGACCCTGGCATGAGCGTGCTTGGGAAGGGGACAGTAGGATACGAGGTGAGGGAGTGAGCAGAGGGGCCATATCCTATAGGGACTGTGGGCCCCACTACAGGTTTCACGTACTCTTCTGAGTGGAATGGGAAGCCATTCGGATGTTTTGAGCCAGAGGGCGACATGTGCTCAGTGGGGTTTGGTAGCTTCATTCTGGCTGCTGGGCGGGTGAAGGAAGGCTGTTGGGCGTGGTGGCAGCAAGGAGACCAGCTGTGGAGCAGAGGAGGAACTTGACCGAGAGGACTTAGAAATGCCCGGATCCTGCACGTGAGGGAAAGTCAAATAGCTCAAAGGTTTTGCTCAGATGAAGTAACAGAACACTACAAGACTGAATCCTAAAGACTGAGGGGGGTGGGGTTCAGCGGTTCTGATGCAGAGGTGTTGAGTTTGGAGTCAGGCATCCAGGTGTGGCCTTGTAGATACACAGGTGGGTGTATGAGCTGTAGATGCTTGGCAACCAAAAATGTCTTTCCCATCCGCCACCCCCGCTTGTATGTAAGCTTGACTTTGTGAGTGAATTTATCCCATTTGACTAAAAGATGCTTTTATTACTATTAAAGTTTCAAAGGGGCAGTGAAGCATAGGGGTCAAAGGTACGGACTCAGTCCAGACCCCTGTCTGGCTCTGCTATTTGTTTTGTAACTTTGGGCACATTACTTGTTATTTCTGGTCTTCAGTGTACTCATCTCCGTAGTGGAGGTAGTAGTACGGTTACTCTTCCGCAGGGTATGAGGAGTTATGAGCGAGTTATAAATGAGTTAATACATGTAAAGCACTTGGAAAATGCCTTTATACTGCGTAAATGTTATTAGAATGTAAGCTCCACAAAGGTGGGGATTTTGTCTGTTTTCATATTCCCGCTGCCCGGAAAAGTATCTGGTAAATATTAGATGTACGATATTTGTTGTTCATATCTATATGAAAGCCTCATTCTTTCAAATACTGTTAAAATTTTTTTTTGTAAAACTTGTGTTTTGCATTTGCACATAGCAACTTATTTATAGAAGTGTGAATTTGGAGCGATTGTTTTGGGTTTGGCTGTGTACAGCTCTGGGATGAAAACAGAAGAAAGTCTTAGATCTAGTGTCTCAGTAATGAGGCGATGCTGAATCATGTCCTTCACCCTGTTTGTGAATCAGCGCCTTGCTGTGGGCATGAGCAGGCAGTATCGGTGGCCTACTGAAAATGTACAGAAAAACTTTTACAGAATTCATATTTATTAATATTTCTATTAATAAAGCAGACTTCCGTTGCATCTCTTCTGTGCACCAAGTACATCCTGGGAGTGGGGATGCCAATTCAGTTGATAAAAGTCAACCTAGTGGAGATAATGGGTTTGTGAGCCAGGCAGGCCTAGGTTTTGAATCCTGGCTTACCCCCTTTCTGGTGGTATTTGTCAACTGGTGCCACAGTGACGCTCCATAACAGGCTGCCGTAAAACTCAGTGTCTCACATGACGCGCTGATTTCTGTGCTCTTGACTCTGTACTGTATGTTGGGCTGATTGGCCGAGGTGGATCTAGGCCAGCAGCAGCTGGGTTTAGATTGAGTTCCTGCTGGGCCCAGCTGAAAGGGGCAGCAGCTACTTAGAGCGTGCTCGCTCGTGGCAGGTCACTGGAGTGCCGGACAAGCCAGATTGCCTGAGCATGCTACGGCCTCTGCTCTTGCCCCACTCACTGACATTCTGTTAACCCACCAGTTGTCAGCGGGGGATGTTTTTGCCCCTCGGGGACATTTAGCAATATCTGGAGATATTTTTGGTTGGCAGAACTTGGAGGGGTTACTGGTGGCATCTAGTGCGCAGGCACCAGTGATGCTGCTAAACATCCCGCAACGCCCAGGACAGCCTCCGTAAGAAAGAGTTCTCCTGCCCAAACGTCAGGAGTGCCGAGATTGAAAAACTGCATTAAGTCACTGTCCGCAGTGAGGAGGAGACTGAAAAATCATTGAGACTGTCCCACTGGCTTTGAGCACATGTTAATTTTTTGGGATCTGTTTCCTTGTCTGTGAATTTATAAGGTCTGACTCATAGAACTGTTTCCAGGAATGGAGATAACCAGTGTATGGCATCTGATAGAGTACTCAGTATGGTTCTTGCGATTGTGAATAAGGAAAAAATCCTACCCTCGAGGAGCCTGCAGTCTTATATGAAAGATAATAGATAGCGCATTAAATCATTTAATACTGTTTAAGTTGATCGTACATTCATAAAATGACGGACATGAATGAAGATAAGAGTTATCCATAGGCCATCCAACAGGTAATTTGACCCATTAAGGACTTGTTTGAATCAATGAAGATCTTATAAGCAGTATATGAATGGATTTAACTGATCACTGTAAGTAAAAGATGTTATGTTTCAGTGAGTCAGTAATAATTCTGTTATTAAGTTTACCTAGTTAGCAATTTTGAATTATGAGAAAATGTTTCATAGGCTCTACTACAGTGGTAGATAAGTTCCAAATATTGGCAAGGTCTAGCCGTTGGGGACCTTAGTCATTCTGTATATACATGAACGGATTAGATGGCTAAGCTGTTTGCTTGGGAAGTGTGATGTGTTGAAATTGTAGTGAGACTTTTCGCAGAGATTTCATATGAAAGTAACTGATTTTCCCATGTTTGTAAAATAGGTTTTAATTCTGAATGATTATAGCCTTGAAAGGTGTGTCTTGGGTCTAGGTTATTATGATGACACATCATTAGAGGTTTGTAGGATGGATGAATGCTTTTTCGAGTATTTTTCAAGCTTGTAGGATCCCAGCCCGGTGACTAATAGTATAGATTTATTCACAGTACTCTCTGTAGTCTCATAATAATATTCTTTGTTAACAGTGGAGCATGAATTTTAAGTTCCCTTTCAATTCATTTTTCTTGGGTTTGCAGATAAAAATTGGCTAGTCATAGCTTCTGAGTTAGTATAGGGTTATTGGTGCTTTTCTTCTATTTCTCAAGATTGTCACCTGCAAATTGGCTGTTGAGCTGGCATTTGTTTTGCAGGGGTTATGAGAAGAGGGGTCAGTGCAGGTGTCTTTCCTTAGGCTTTTGTCCCTTTGACTATTGTGATTTGCTTATTGTGTTGAAGGAATTAAGAGTCTTCAAGAGTTTTGGTACAAACTATTTTCACATTTGTTCATCTGAGGAACACATGGATGTTAAAACAAAATTTAATGATTAGTAAAGTTTTCTTTTTCAATATTTAGCTTAAACCTTGATTTTTATCTGGGTATGATCTTAATTATGAGTGAGAATATATATAATATTTTAAAAGTAAAATCTATACATCTCTCGGGTAGTTTATAAAGGAAACTATTAAACGGATTCTTGATATTAAGAAGGTTTAGTATATATTTTTGAATGGACAGTTGTGAAATATTTCAGATTACATATTAACCTGTTGAGGCTTTTAATTTAGTGTACGGTTTCATAACATGGAGCATGTTTTTAAGTTTTAGGTAGAGCAACTGTTATTATCGACTTATAACTTTAAACAGATCAATTTAGTGGAGGTCAATTTCATGACTTTTTTTCTTTTGGACTTCTGAAATCTGGTTTTGACTACTGTAGAACACCGCTTTTGCCAAGTCCAAAAACAATATCAGTAAGCAGCCTACCTGGCATGAACTTGGCCATCTCTGTTTCACATTGGTGTGATAGTTTTTTCTTTATTATTTGGTATAGATTGATCTTAAAAATGTATTTATAGTATTTTGGGGGGTTATAGAACAATGAACGTTTATTTCTTGCCTTTTTTATTTGTAAGGCTGTATAAAAGCAGTATAAATTTGTAATTTTAAAGACAGATTAAAATGAAAAACTTTTTGAAAAGTTATTAGAAACATGAAGGCTAAAGAAGAGATCTGACTATAAACTAGTAAAATTTTGACGTCACTCTTCCAGAATGTCTTGTGTGGCCTGTCATGGGCAACTGGCAAGGAATGAGAAAAGACATAATCTGTACTCTCAAGGTACTATTACAGCTATAATCCACTTATGCAGTGCCAGGGACCTAAACCAAGGCAGGGGCAGCTGAAATGAAGAAAAGGGGACAGATTAATGAAAATCTTAAGATTTCTTAGTCTATTACATGTGGAGGCAAAGAATGAGAGAAGGCCTTGCCAGGGATGCTTTTCATTGAAAATAGAGAATGTAGAGGGATGAGATAGTTTTATAATTTAATGTAGAAGAATCAAGAGTAAGAGATGATAAGCATACTGCATTAACAGAGTATCATAATTTAATTAAAAGCCACTATGAGTAGAGTCGTTCATAACAATGTACAAACATTGAACCAGGGTTATAATATAAAAAATGATTATCAGGAGGTCAAATATGACAAAACTTTGTGCCAAAAACACATCACTTTAAGAGCTGAATTAATAATGTTGGAACAGTGTATGAGGCTGGTAATACTTATGCAGCAAAACTTAAGAAATCAATTTCGAAGAGCCTTAGGCCGTATTTGTAATCTGTGGTCAGAACTACATATTTCATCTTGACTCATCTTGGTGACACTTATAAGCTCAAATAATCATATTCTTCTCTTTCTCTCTCTCTTTTTTTAAAGTTATATATATTTGTCATTGAAATATGCAGATGAAGCAATAATCACATAAAGGTTTTCATTCATACAAAAGATTCAATTAAGATAAAAAAAAATTGTGGTCTGGTTAGTACTTGGTTGGGAGACCACCTAGGAAGACCAGGTGCTGTAGGAGTTAAAAATAAGGGATTGTAAGCTGGCAAAGTCCTTGCAGTCTGTGAGGTCAATCAAGTGTTGCCTCGCCTAAAAAATAAATAAATAAATAAATAAATAAATAAATAAATAGATAGATAAATAAATAGATAAATAAATACATAAGAAAGAATTGAAAAGTTGTATATGATTATTATTAAAGCAGTAATCCTAGTTAGTAAAGACACGAAAATATTGAAAAGGTAAGGTGTGGTTATGTAAAAGTAGTCTAATAATATGTTTTGGTATATAGATGGAGAAAAAATTATAAAAAGCACAATTGGACTCATTCTGATAGTACACTTGAATCTGAAGAGGGTTTTTATAAGCTTTTAACATTTTTGAATCATCAACAAGAATGAGAAAACCAAACGTGAGTTTCTGGTGTGATCAGGGCATGTGTTTAAGGCCTTTAGGAGAACCTGAACCCTATAGTCAATCTAGGTGTTCTGCAGTTTGGGCTTCTTTTGTAACCTCTCGTGTATTAGTTGTAGGTGGTAACGTAAGCGCCTTCCAGTGTTGTTAGGAGGATCGAGTGACTTAATGCATATAGAGTTGCCCAGCATTAAAAGCTGGCCTATACCGGACTATCACTAATAGAGCATACTCAGCACCTACGAAAAGTTGAATGACACAGTTTTTGCACTCATGGTACTTCCATTATTGAAATGGAAAGTGGAAATAATAGTTTTGTTTTTATGACATTTGCTATCATTTGGAATTTATTCTGAGATGAGTTGGTCAGGCTTACTATTTGAGAAATTTCTGAAATGTATAAGAGTTCTTGTGCTGCACTTATTTAGTAGTGGAAGTTTTTCCTGTGAGAATGAAAAAATCACTGTATAATTTCTCTGAACACTTCTAAATTGTGTTATTCGGCAGTCTGAATAAATAGTAGTTTTCTGGACTGCATTTTGCGTGAGGCTCTGTGGATTTACAAACAAAACAAAACAACGCAACAACCAGGTGTTGCTGGTTCCTGACTTTGAGGACTGACCTGAAAGAGACATACAGATCATTGCCTTCTCTGTGATAGGGGCTCTGAGAAGCTGGGTGCAGAATGCTCTGAGATGGTCAGTGTGAAGGAGAAACGACTGTCTGGGAATCAGAAATACACAAAGAAACCGCAGAAGCAGCACTGGAGCTCGGTGTTGTGTGATGAAGATTTGACATGGTTATCGGTAAGGAAGGGCGAAGGAAGGTGCTGCAGGGAAGCAGATTTAACAGTGTCTGCTGTTTTTAGAGAACAGTGAATTGCTTATGTATCTGAATGGAAGGATGATAGGTTTGAATATAGGTTTGGAAAGTAGTTTGGGGTCTTTTAAAAAGGACTTGTGTGTGAGTTTGGGCCTTACACAGTCAAATATATTGTCGTCTTCTTCGGTTATAAGACCCTTTTTGGCTTTTCTTGCTTCATATTTTTATTTTAATTGGTTAATTAATATTTGTCCTAAGCACTTGTTATAAAGCTTCTGGAAGGATAATCTATCTTACTCACCTGAGTTTGTTTTCAATGGGTTCAGACTGTTTCTCAATTATATTTATACTCAAAAGATGATTTGTCATAATTTAGGCTGTCCAAATTCATATGCCACAGTTTTCATATTGTGTTTATTACTGGTTACTATTCCCGCTGCCCCTTAAAGCTGCTGGTGTAAGTGCCTCTGCTTACATAGCCTTGTGCCACCAACAGATGATGTGTATAAAGGCCTTATATATGAAAAGTTTTGCAAATTGGTTCCTATAGTAATTATTTAGCATAAGGAGTCATATTTGGCCGCGTATCTAGAATTAATATGAAGATAGAAAAGAGATAAAATTTTTGTCTTCCCCAGCAAGCACAAGACATTTTGATATATTCATTCTGGCATTTTTATTTAAAAACAGTTGTACAGTAAGTCCTCATTTAAAGTCATTAATAGGTTCTGCAACTTCAAGCAAAATGAGGTATAATGAAACCAATTTTTACCAGCGGCTAATGGACATAAACAAGAGTTCAGTTCCTAGGGCATCTCATCGTTATAAAGAAATGACATTGAACGAAAGGATGTTATTTGAGCACCTGCTGTACTGCTAAATACATCTTCTCTCATCTTACACATCTGCATATGATAGGCTCACTAGTGTTGACTACAGTAGGTCGTTCATTTTTTTGTCATCTGCTAAGCGAAAGGCTTCATCAACAAGTAAACATTTAAATGTGTGTGTATTTCATACTTATTATGTTGCTTATGTGATATAATGTAAGGTTTGTAAGGTATCTAATAAAAATTGCCTTAGAAATGCTAGACACAATATTTAAAAACAGATTATCAGTCTCGTGTAAAAAACAACCAGAGAAATGCATGTTTTTTAAACATTGTTATTCCAAAACTTTAAGCAGAAATTACTCCTTAACATTTCTTAGAAGTGTTTCACTGAACTGCTTTTGGTAATCCATTTTTTATTAGTTAACTTGTTGTTTTTAATGGTGTGTCACAGGAGGTTTTATCTTTAATTGTACGTTTCTTAAAAGGTTAATGGAAATATTTGCCATAATGTTTTGTATATTGTCATTGGTATCAATCTGTCATTTCTCTTTAAAAGGAAGTAAGTAGCATTGAATAGCAGTAGACATAATTGTTGTTCACCTCTTTAGGAAATAACAGGCCACTTGGCAAAAAGATAATTGGTGAGCCATAGAGAAGGTCTGTACTTAAACAGAGTTAATGAATGTCTTTTTTCTCCTTTGTTTCCCTTATTTTGGCCTTTAAAGTTGCAGTTAGCTCAAGCTGTTTGAAATGATTTTCTTTGAATGTGTTGTGACATTGTTTTAATTGAATGAAGCTGCAGAACTAGCATGATAAATCAACACAGAATGAATTTTAGTGCAAGGCAAACGATATTAACTTGGAAATTGGTTGCAATAGACAAAGCAGCTGCTGTGATTAATTTTTTTTCGTTCTCTACTTACAACATTCTGAGAAGGATAACCTTGACACTTTCAATTGTGTTAGAATCCCAGTGGTGTGTACTTTAACCCACTTGAACTGTTGTTTGTTGGCTCTTGGGCGATTGAGATGGTTTCATTTTTAAGGTTAGTAAATTTTGTGTTACAGATTTAATATGTTGGTTTTGACTAGTTTAAAAACATTTCTTATTAATGGATAATAATTGTGAGGATTATTTAGCTGTGGTGAAGTCTTTTTCTGTGTAATCTTAATGCTGTAGTTCCAGCAGAAGAGGTTTAATATGTAAAAAGAATAGGATGTGCCAAAGAGAGTCTTCTAAGTGTTTTATGTCGTGAAGTGCAGGCCAGCCAGTTGGACAAAAGACACAAGTCAAAAACAAGTTATTGGAAGTGCTTAAGTACCTGGTTTCATAATGCATTTCTCCACACATTCTTTGATATAGTTGAGATCTATCTATCTATCTATCTATCTATCTATCTATCTATCTATCTATCTATATACTGTGTATCCAATATATGAGTTTCTTTCGAAAAGGATCTGTATAGAGCACAACTATTATTGAATAGCTGGCAAACCTAGTTATTTTAAGAAACATCAAGGTAACAAATAAAGGGATTTTCACAGATTTCCTGAGAGCAGGGAGAATTTCTTCTCTTCCTCTCTTCTTTCTCTTCTTCCTTTTTTAATCCCTAGCATCTATTTCACTCTTTACCAGATAGCAAATCTTACAGGTTTTATTGAGTAAAATTAAAAAATGGAAGGCTATTTTGTATTCTACTAAATGAAATGAGTGAGGGATGGGATATAGAGATTCTTGTCACTGTTAAGGTTGTTTTGTGGGGAGGAGGGGAGGGTGAAGTTCTGTAGATCCAATGACTGTATAAAAAGGTGAAGTTAGGAAGTTGCAGAAAAGTAGGAAGAGCTTGCTATCGGTGAACAGAGGGCCAGACCTGTTGATAGACTTTATGTGGTATGTCTTTGTTCTCTTCCTCAGATCCTCATTCTAGCAGTTTTTACTCCATACTACCTGAAGTTATGTCATTTCTAGACCTATTTAGATTAAAAGGCAACCTCTTAAAAAATGCCATGGGCTTCTCTTTTTAAGGATTTAACAAGGTAATTCAGACCATCTGAGCATTTCTAGTAAAATAGGACACAGTATGAAAAACATCTGCTTGAATGCATCAGAGACCCTGCAACATCGTGAATAATTACTAGTTCAGGATCCTGAGGAGGGCAGATAATCAAGGACGTAAGCCTGACTTTTGTGAACTCCTTTTCCTCTGGGTACATTTGCTGAATCTGGAGAGGACAGCAGAGGGACCAGACTTTGGGGAGCGTGTTTGAGTCTGTAACTTGTCTGTGCGGACTCCTTCCCACCCCCAGGCTTTGCTTTGGGTAGGGTTTGTGATGAGTGTGCGTGCTAGGAGTAAGAGTGAATCAGAATTCCCCAGGCCCTCAGACATTGCCTGTCAGCATCAAATTGTCTCAGTCTCAATACGTGAAATTGTACTGAATGCGATTCATCTTGGATTGCTAGTAACAGGTGCCTGGCAAAAGCTGATATATTTCCTCTCTTGAGGAAGGCAATATCATTTTAGGCCTTATATCATTTCTGTAAGCTATTTAGAAAGTATAATGTTTGGCACACACTAGAAAATAAACACACAGAAAGGTAAGATGACATAACAAAAATGTGAAGAAACGACAAAACAGTAGAAACAAATCCACAGAGACTGTTGTGTTACAGCTGTCAAACCTAGGCTTCATGTGAGCTGTGCTTATTATGTGTGAGTCAAAAGACAAGTTGTAGAGAAGTGGAAACTGTAAAAGAAAACTCAAAGTGAAAAATTCCTTAGTTAGAAAAAACAGGTTTAACAAGATTCTAGAATCATTTGAAGAGAGAATTAGTGAAGTAGAAGATAGATCAGAAGGAAATACTCAGCATTGAGAGGCAGAAGGATGGTCAACTGGGAGGGAATGTGGAAAATGAAAGGACTGTACTGAGAGAGTCTAATGTGCACAATCGGAGTATTAGAAGAAGAGATGGAATGGGGCAGAAGCCGTGTTGGAAGAGAGTGTGGTTGAGAACTTTCAAACCGAGGAAATAAAGCTGCGGATTTATGAAACTCCGAACCACGAAACAAAAGCCATACCTAGGCACATCACAGTAAAACTGCTTAAAAGTAATGTTAACTAGGAATACCAGATGCTGTAGGCATTAAAAATAAAATAAAAACTGATTTTGAGGAGGAAATCTTTTTTTTTTTTTTTTTTTTACTTTTTTTCAGTTACAGTTTACATTAGATAGTGTTTAATATTAATTACAGGTGTACAGCATTTATATAATTTATAAAGTGATCCCCCAATTAGTCAAGCACCCACCTGGGACTATACATGGTTATAATAGTAATTGACTATATTCCCCCAGCCTCCAAACGCACCTCTGTCAACTATCAGTTTGTTTTCTGTATATATGAGCCTGTTAAAAGTAGCAAAAAGGAGCCACAGTAAGACTCAGAGCTCATTTCTCAAGAAATAGCAAAGTAAAGACGGTAAAGAATCTGTAAGGTGCTGAAAGAAAATAAGTGTCAGACTAGAATTCTCAGCCCATCAAAAATGAGACTTTTTCAGGTAAGGAAAAACTGAGACACTTTATCACCAGAAGACTTTGACTAAACGAAATACTGAAGGGCGTTTTTCAGGCAGAAGTAAAAAATGAGCCTTGTTGGAAAGATGAACAGTGAAAAAGGTAAACGTATAGGTAAATCTAACTGAACGTTATTTGTGTATACTAATAATGTCTTATTGAGTTAAAATAGATACATGTATGTATGTATATATATATGTATGTATATGTGCATATGTGAAATTTGAAAAACAACTAATAGCACATAAACTGGATTGGGATAAGTGTTATTAAGTAGTCTGGAGAGCCCCTGCGTCGTATGGGGAAATGAGGAGGGGGTGAAAGAACAAGTTAACGTTAGTGTTTGATAATTAAGTGATGGATGTTGTAATCTCCAGGGTAAATAAGCATAAAACTTTCAAGCTAATAGAAGGCAGGAAAGAAAATGAAACATAAAATACATAGGGCATGTAGAAAGTACTTAATGAGAAGGCAGATATAAATCATACAGTGCAAATGGACTAAGTGTTCCAGTTAAAATTCAAAGATTGCAAGATTGGATGAAGAAACAAAACTCATCTAGATGCTGTTTAAAGGACTCCCATTTAACATACAAGGATAACAAAAGATTGAAAGTAATAGCATCACGAAAGAAATACCATGAAAAACCAAACAAAATGTATCGCTATTAATATTAATAGGCTTGATGACAAAAGGTATTACTAAAGATAAAGAGAACCACTCCATAATGATAGAAGGATGAATTTTACCTTTGTATATACCAAATAACACAGCCCTTAAACATAAAAAGCAAAAATGGAACTAAAAAGTGCAAAGAACAAACAATCACAGAGGAATTTTCATTCTTTTTGAACACCCATGGAATATTTAGAAAAATTGGCCATGTGCTATACTGAATAACAAGTCTGAACAAATATTATAGAATTGACATAGTATGTTTTCTGATTATAGCGTAATTCTTTGTATACAATTATACATAGTATGTTTTCTGATTATAGTGTAAGAAGCTAGAAATCAATAACAGATAATTAGGAAATTGTCATGTTAGAGATGAGAAAAACACATTTAAGTATTCAAACAATATCATTTGACCTGACTGACAATGGAAATGTTACATATCAGAACTTTGGATTACAGCTAGAGCCAACTTAGAGGAATACTTAAAGCTTTAAAAGTATGTGAGGAAAGAAAGGGTACAATAAGCTAAGCATCCATTTCAAAAAATGGGAAGATAACAACAGAGTAAACCTAAAAGTAGTAGAAGAAAGTAATAAAGCTACAGTAGAAATCAATTAAAATTTTTTTAAAAACCTACAAAATTAAGAAAATCAATGTATCAGATGATTATTGCTGCATGATAGTAAACTATTCCAAAAATTTATGTTAGAATAAGCACCATTTATTTAGTTCATTCTTCTCTTCTGCAGGCTGGTCATTTCGTCTGTGTTCAACAAAACAGTGCTGGTCTGCATCTGCGGTCAGCTGCAGGTCAGCTAGGCAGCTCTGCTTTTATTGGTTGCCTGGCTGTGGGCTGGGGCATCGACGGTGACTGGGTCACTTGTCTTTCATTCTCCAGTAGGTTAGTCTGAGCTTGTTTACGTGGGAGTAATAGGGCTCTGAGAGGGTAATTCACTTAAGACCGAGAAAGGCTTTTAATGCACACACCCTTCTTTCCACTGCAGCGTTTTGCCAAGCGAGTCAGTGCTGGCCCAGGTTCAAGGGGTGAGAGGAGCTGCAGATTTACACTGCAGGTGGAATGGATACCTTTAGGGGTGAATGGGTAATTGTGGCCATTTTTGAAAGCAGTATACCTCAGTCGACGAAAGCAAAGGTAAATTCTTTGCAAAGATTGTAAGACTGATCAGGAGAAGAGGAAGACATAGATAACCAGTCAGGAGTGAAAGAGGGGATGTTGTTACAGACCCTATAGGTAGTAAAAAGAAAATTGTACATAGACTTTATATCAACAAATTCGAAAATGTAAACAGTATGGACATGTGTCTAGATAAACACAGGTTACCAAAATTGACATATTGAGGAATAGAAAATTTGAATTTAAGACCTGAATATATAATTGAAAACCTTTTACAGAGAGAAAACTCTAGACCCAGGTGGCTTCACTACTGATCTCTATTCAATATATAAGGAAGAAATAACACCAGTGTTCGACAAGCCCATTCAGAGAGCAGAAAAAGAGGAAGTGCATCCCAGCATGGTTGGAAGCCAGAATGACCTGGATGCCAGAACCTGAGGCACATTATGAGAAAGGAAAATTACAGGCCAATTCCATTTGTAAATGTGAATTTAAAAACACCGTTATGCTAACAGACTGGATCTAGCAATTTATGAAAAGGATAATATGCATCATGATCAAGTTGAGTTTATTTTAGAAATATAAGGTTGGTTTATCATTCGATAACTAATTGTAATCCACTGCATTAACAGAATAAAGGAGAGTGATTACAGTTATCTCAGTAGATGGAGAAATGTGATAAATTTAAACATCCACTTGTGATTTTTAAAAAAGTCTTAGCAAACTAGAGAATAGAGGGAATTTTTTTAATCTGGTTAAGTATCTATAAAAAGTGTACAGATTACTTCAAATTTATGGTGAACTGTTGAAAACTTTATTCTTGAAATCTGGAACAAGTCAAGGATGACACGCTTTTATTTGACTTTGAACTCAGGGTGTGCTGGCCAGTGCCGTAAAGTTGGCAAGAAAAAGAAAAAATATGGTTGGAAAGGAAAAAAAAAGGTAACAGTTCTAACTTGCAAGTGATGTGATAGTTTACCTAAAGAATCCCTTAGAAGCTATTGAAAAATTATGAGAATTTATGATGAAGAAACAAAGTTGCTGAGGTTAAGATTTGACATAAAATTATGTGTTCCTATACAAGAAACAAAAATGAAATAAAAAATATGATACACAATAGCAAAAATAAGCCCCAAAATGTCTAGGAATAAATCTAACCAAAATGAGTAAAGACACAATAAAAAAAAAAAAAGCTTTATGCTCTTGAGAAATCTTGGTTTTGAAGACTATAGGAATATCCTAATTAAAATTATTGCAAGTATTATTTTTAGAAATTGACCAAGTGCTTCTGAAATCTGTATGGGAACACAAAGAACCAGGAACAGCTGAGAGACTCTAGAATAAGAGCAAGGTGGAATAACTTGTTTACTGCATATCAAGGTTTATTATAAAGTTACAATAAATAATAGCGATAGTAAAGCAAAGATGAGCAAATAGATTAATAAAGAGCCCAGAAGTAGACCCAGTATGCGTAGATGTCATTTTTGACAGTGCTGGCACTGTAGAGCACTTACAAAGGGATAGGCTCTTCAGGGCAAGCGGAACTCTGTGTGAGATAAAAATCTCCACAGACATCCATTCCTGGTACCCTGTAGGCCTTAATGGGAAAGGCACAACAGTGAAACTGTTGTCCATACAGAAGGATATCTTTATG
>NW_006438073.1:7251642-7260735 GCF_000325575.1 Pteropus alecto
TTAAAACAGGACACAAGACACTAACCATGAAGGAGGACTGATAAGTTTTGCCATGTGAAAATTAAATGTAATTTAATTCCGTCGGATTAAATTCCGTCATCACATGACACCATTAAAGAGCCAGAAGGCAAGCCAGAGCCGGAGGATGGTGAAAGGCATTTGCCACGCACATAACCACAAAGTGGAAATTATTAAGAAAAAAGGTAAACAGTGCAGTAGGAAAATAGGAAACTTCTAATGTGCTTCAAAAAAAAGTATATCTCAGTGTCTAGTAAACATGTAAAAATGATCAACTTTTTTTAGTTATGAGTAGAATGCTAATTCACATATTTAGCAAATGTACCAGAATGGCTTAAAAAAAAAAAAAATTCATTGGCAACGAGTGGTGGTGGAGAGGAAGGAAGTGGATCAGAAAAAGTTCTCTTCTCTTGGGAATAGAAGTGCACACCCATTTTAGAAAATAATTTAGCGCTATTTACTCAGGAAAGTTATTTTCAGATATTCTTTGTCAGCAGTCTTTTCCTTCAAAGGAGCAGTCATGTGTCCTTTTCCTTTGTTTTGTATTATCTCTTTCCTGTCGGAGCCTTCCCCAAGTCTTTGGGAAACCTTCTTTGTCCATTCATATTTAAGTATGAAACGCTGAAAATTTGAATTAGAAGCTTGAGTTCCCAGACCGCGCTTTCCCACTGCAAACTTCAGTGTGAGGTGACCACCCGAACCCTCAGCCTTTGAGAAGGAGCTGGATGCTGGAACATGGAAGTGTTTTGTCTGGGACATTTCATTTTTTCTGGAGATGAAAAGTCAAGCCCGTTGGCTGCAAGTTAGACGTCCGGCCTTTGGTGTTCTTCGGCCGGGATGGTCACCTGTGCTGCATATCACTTCCACCTTTTCCTTCCAGTTTTCTGCAGAACTCAGTGTCTGAGTGACAAGTCTCTCTGAAGTACTTGGGCAAATATGTGTTTCTCAGATCCCTTTCCACAGACAATCTAAGACGAACTGTTGTTGGAGGGAAAAGAGCGTTTGTAGTGGCCTGGTAAGCTCTAAACTGTCCACCGCATGCCAGGCCTCCTGTTAGCCCTTTTCCGTAATACTGCACTGTGCCTCCCAGGTTGTTAGTGTGACCTCGGTTCTGTCGCCGAGGCCGATTTGATGTGACTTCAAATCCCTGACTATTATTTAGGGTTGGAGCTTGGGGAGCAGTTGGGATCTGTGCGCTTCCAGAGTTTAAACTCTTAAACATAGTTGGTTCAGACTGGCGGTGGAGGAAGGGGGTTCCAGGTGGGAAGCGAGTGCGTTGTTAACGTGGATGACAGCGGGGGTTTAGGTTGTGTAGAGACGCGAAGTGCTCTGAAGTGCTCCGTGCTAAGGAACTAGGCAAGGACCAGGGCTTTATTTGAATATAAAGAGATGGTTCAGGCAAATTTCAAGGCTTGGTATCTTGTAGAGCGAGGTCACGTGCTTACAGGATTAAAGTCGGTGAGTCTCAACTTGAGACGGAAAAAGTTGTATCGAAATCTCCTGAGGGAAGAGGCCTTTGCGAACCACCTTTGTACGGTGTGACAGGCCTGGTGAGCAGCTTAATGAGGCACGTTAACTATGGGAGGTGAACACACAATGTAAATGTATATATGTGCTTTGCTGTTAAAATGTACAACTGAAGCATCGGATATCGTTAACCAGTGTCACCATAAAAAAAAAAAAAAAGCTATTGAAATACAGAAGATGGAAGAAGTGAGCCTCTTACACCCTGACAGAGTGAATTCTAGCATGTTACTTTTATGTAATGACGTGATAACAACGGGTCAAATGCCAGGAAAGAATAGGAAGCTGTAAGCATAAGAACCATTATCTGTTGGATTAAATAAACAAACTACTTGTGGGTTTTCGCATAAGTGATGGTAAACTCATTTTTATGCAGATGATATGTGAATGAGGAAAATTTAATTTCTGATATTCAGTTAAACTGTTCCTCCCATTGACCTTTTTTTCCCTCTAAAACAGAAACTTCTGTATATAATACTAGAAGTTTTTGTGGAAGGATAATCATTTGTACAGTTATTTTTATCATTGTCCTATTCATGAAAAGAATTTGCCTCCTTGCAAAAATAGTAGTATAAGTTAAAGGTAGAAATGGAGAAAGAAAAGGAAAAGAAAGACACAAACAAAAGTTTGCAAAGGATATGATGAAAAAGCACATTCTTTCAAGACTTAAACATTTAATATAGGATGGGATCCACATTTGGCCATTGGGTTTGACAGCCAACCCAAAATACAATCTCTGTGAATAGTTGCTTTGGAGAAAGTTTAACTTGTAAGATAAGAAACAGGAATTTTCCCCAAAGATTTTAGTTAAAATAAGCGATCACGATTTAACATAATGAACAGTTCCCTCAACACTGTCATTACAAAAAGTTTTGTAGAAGAGATTTGTGTTCTTGGCTGGCATCCAGGATTCTGTTTAGATTACATGTTGATGGACGATTCAGTATAGTACCTATTTTAGGTAGATTGTATTGTTTCTAATTCATAATTTGTATTTATACGTATCAAAATTTCATGCTAAACAATGAGCTGTTTTAATTATACCTCCCCAAACTTGGAAAGAAATTCATAAGGACCCTTGATTTTATTTCAATATACTATAAAAAATATTTAATTTAAGAAAGTAAACATATATTTTAAAATAATTTTAAGACCTGTAAATTCAAGCAAGTGAGTAACATATGGTGACTTTTTTTTTTTTTTTTCCAGTTTAATTTTGTTGGGAGAATCCTTGGACCTAGAGGACTTACAGCTAAACAGCTTGAAGCAGAAACAGGATGTAAAATAATGGTCCGAGGGAAAGGCTCAATGAGGGATAAAAAGAAGGTAAGTCCTTAAAAATGGGGGCATTAATTTACTTAAACTTTTGCATTCTTTTTCTTTTGTCCAAAAATTTTTAAAACTTTGGCATTCTAATAAAATATCCAGATCTCTCCTTCATAAAGCAGTGTGCATTATTTCATGTTAGAAACTTTTGAACATCTTAAAGGTATTGTCATGATTTAACTTGTTAATAATTATCATTATTTTTAATTTAGCCAGCTAAGGTATCACTCAGTCTATCATGTTACCTAACTTTGGTATTTACACTTGAGAAGCTGCCAGTTTGGGAATTAGACTCTAATGTTGTATATATAAAACTATGTAACTAAAATTTGAAAAATCTAAAATGTTTCTTTTGATAAGATTTGAATGAGAACAGTCTAATGAGTAACTTTGGATTTATGTCACATCATTTAGAGTTAGTAAGCAGAAAAAAGAAGGCTCAATTAACACTAGACATAGGAGACTCATTTTTTATTTCATCAATATTTTGTGTTGATCATAAATTTTCTAGATATTTTACTTTAAACTGTATTGTTTCTGTTTTGTTTTTCTATTACCAGTTCTTGTTTTGCTAGTTTAATAAAGATCTAACTAGTTTAAATATTGTTTTTAGAAAGTTTTATTTGCCTAGATTTTTTTTTTTTTTTTAATCCAGTGATTCTGTGAGGCAAAATCCTTTGGAATTTCTATTTCTGGAAAAAAATGTTTGACTGAATTAAAAAAAAAAACCAAAAAACCTAGATTTTTATTGCCAAAGATTCAGCTCATTGTAAGGAAGGTGTGTGTGTGCTTGTTTGCTTGTTTGTTTAATATATTGCCTTGAAAGGACTATCAGATGATAGACCTGTGGTCAGTTTATGTTGGAGCATGAGCATTGAATCGCTTTGTGGAGATCGTGGAATGAACACCAGATCTAAAAGGTATTCTGACTTCATTCTCTTGTGCTTTTCTGAGCTTCCCACCATATTCATTTAAGCCCTTCCATAAGCTAACTGGATCGTAATCATGTTCTCTCCCTACAGACAAATAATGACTTAGTAGCTAAGAAGTTGGGGTAAAAGGTCCTCATTGGTATTGCTTATCTTTTAATCTTACTGTAACTTGTTCTTCTTGTCATCTGGGTTTAAAGAAACTTTGAGGTAAGCATGTGAGTTCCCCTCGGGTGTATTTAGGTACTGTATTTAAAACATTTTTTTTTTGGTATCTTAAACATTAAGATTCTAGATTCTGAATCAGCTGAGTGGCAATCTCGTGATGTCATGCAGTTTGGATCCCCACGTTGGCACTTAGGGTTGCATCGCCACCATGTAGTGCTAATTTCATAGCCCGAGGGCAATGAGATGAAATCTTGACAACTGAAGGACAAATAAATCTTCACCAAAAGATTAGCAGCCATCCATGAAACAAGTTATCAGTTAACAAATCACGTCTTTCCCTCTGCTCGGCTTCTGGGAATTCTGTGGCGGGAGGCCCTCCCTCCCCTCGCACCCCGTAGTTGCTGAAGGGAGAGCCTGGGAGCGTGCAGACCTCACAGGTGCTGTCTCCTCTGGGGCTTGGACTTGCATCCTGAAGGACGTCCTGCTGTCTTTGGCAGGAGGGTAGAGTGGTTAGGGAAGTGAGCTCTGTGACGGATTGCTAAGGTTCGAGTCTTGGTTCTGTCACTTAGCAGCATTGTGACTTTGGACAAATTAATCTCTGTGGTATATAAAATGGGACTCTTAAGTGGTGTTTATGAGGGTTAAATTAGTTGTAAAGCACTTCGAACAGTGTTTTGGCAGCATAGTAAGTGACCAGTTAATGGTTCTTAATAAGTTTACGTTAACAGTATTAGGTGGTACATTTTAGGTTTAAACTCAGATGTATGATGGGATTGCTGCAGGCTTTCAGGCTTTGGAAACGACAATGCTTCCTCGTTTTCTGACCTTTGAATATCCCATATTCTCCTGACTTTTCTGTTTTGCTTCTGTGGCGCTTGATGTGTCCATATTCTTCTGTCTTGTCTGCGTCGGTCTTAACCACAGGTAGAAGCGCTTCATACGTTTTATTTATTAGTTTGTACTGCTGTCTACTGAAATTTTAAGAAAAGCTTACAGATTATACATATACATGCAAGAAAACAATATTAAAATAAGACACCAAAATTTGGCCACAGATTACATTTTTAGTTTTATTAAAAGCTACAGATGAACATACTTAGGGCATTTCAGGTTAATTTGAATGGCTACCATCTGTTCGATATTATGGTATGTGGATTCCGTGAAGAATTTAAAGATTTATAATACCAATAGAATGTCTTCCGTAATCTTAATTTATATCTACTGCACATAATAAATAAACCAGATCACCTTGGTTTATGCTGTAGTTTATTCATTCAGCTCTTAAAAATGTTAATAAAAGTAAAGTCAAAAATGGAAAATACTATCACTTGTTGGTTGGCTTATTATTTTGAGAAAGGCCATGACAAGCAAATGGAGACAAAAAGAAGTATTGATATGAGTAATAAGGCTGATTGAGGTGTATTTCAGGTGTTTCAAAGGAAAAGCCATTTGGCTTTCAGCTTTTCTGAAATTTTCAATTATGTAAATGCAGGGAAAGCTAGAAAATAAATCTTAATTTACTGATTGCCCTAAATATTATGATGGAAATGCTGTTTGCTGATCTGTATTCTTCACTGGACTGATAAACTCAGGGTAAAGCCTGTCTATTTTATGACTATTTCACTGGTGTTTAATGAGGACCTGGCACAGAGTAGGACGTGGAAGAAAGTATCTGAGAAAGGAATAAATGTTTCGTTTAGGTAGTAGATGAAAGGCATCGACGCCTCTCCCTCTGTGTCCCCCCCCCACCCCATAAAAAGATTTGTAAATAGAGAAAATAAACCCTATTATGTGTTTTTAATTCTTTGGGGAAGATAGGCAGTAGTACTCTGTTATTCTAAGCTGCTGGTTTGAAGCAAGGGAGTGAATATGCCACTTTCATTTTTCTTCTCTTGGGTCGATACTTCTTCAGCATTAGCTATTAATGGGCATGGCGGCATTGATTGTTGAATAGAAATACCCGAGAGAACAGTACTGGGTAACCTTCGGGCATCCAGAGCAGGAACTGCCGTCAGGCTTCGTGAGAGACATGGTCACAGCTTGGAAAGCTTGTCCATTCCTGCCAGTGTATGGCAGCGCTGACCCTCTGCAGGCCAGCCACA
The DNA here is from genome assembly GCF_000325575.1 of Pteropus alecto. Classification (NCBI taxonomy): domain Eukaryota; kingdom Metazoa; phylum Chordata; class Mammalia; order Chiroptera; family Pteropodidae; genus Pteropus; species Pteropus alecto. The sequence goes on from NW_006438073.1 coordinate 7,257,710, forward strand.
GCCCCGTCTCTGATACTGAGTGTATGGTAACTGGGCGTCCGCAAGTGGAACCCAGTTCTGATGGATAGTTGTTTTGATTTGTAGGGTGTACTTTGTATCATGCGTTATTCTAAGTAGTTTACATACATTTAATGAGTTTTAGTCCCATTTTGTAGATGAGGAAACTAAGGCTCAGGGAGGTTGAGTAATTTGCCTAAGGTCAAATGCCAAAAAGCAGTCAAAATTTAAAACGAAAGCCTGTATTTTATTCTATGGTGGAATGTTTTCTAATTATAAACCATTTCTAAGAGTGATATCAACCTCAGAAATATTAGAACTTGAATATTGAGTACTCTAAACTTTATCAAGTCAATGTGAGTATATATTGTAAAATTTCTCTAAGCTTTTTCTTCTCTAAAATTTTAATAAATTTTAATTAGTTAATATGTGATATTTTTTAAAAAGTGAAAATATATTTTGAAATTCTTCTATTAGTCTTTTGATAGAAAACTATATACCTGAGCAGATTAGAGATGCTAGAGGAGTAATTTTGCAAAAAAGAAAGTAATTGATTATTTGTAGTTTTTCAGAAAATATATTTTGAAATTTTCTGTCTATTAGTCTTTTGATAGAAAACTATATACTTGAGCAGATTAGAGATGCTAGAGGAGTAATTTTGTAAAAAAGAAAGTAATTGATTATTTGTAGTTTTTCAGTAGAGGTAGCAGAGGACTGCATGGGGCCACGTGACAGGCTGTGGGGAAAATGTCACATGCTAGAGGGAATGGCTCACCTTCAAAGAGCGGAGATGGCAGTCAGTCAGTTTCCAGTGTAGCAATGAAAACATGTTAAGTCATTGCAAGAGAAGAGTGTTTTGTCCATAATTAGATACTCGATAAATTATTGTGGAGTGACAGTTTTTAGTAAAGCGACACTCTGGAGATTTGTCTTATGCACATCCATTAACTCTTCTCTGAGACCGCCTCTGTCATAGCAGGTGGGGACTAAGTAGCCATGCTTGTGTTTCTGTTCCCATCCCAACCCCCTGGCCAAAAATGTTGATGGGTGAAATGTGTACAGTTGATTAAAGCCAGGGCAGTCAAATGACGTGTCTTCTGGAAATTTCCAGTGAGACTCAGCAATTCTCATTAAAGCTCTTTGCTCGGAATGAAGGAATGTGCACTCAAGGGCTTGTATGGCCACTCTGGGGCCGCTAAGAATAGCGCCAGGTGCTGTCACTGGCTTACACAGACCAGGCAGCAGCCTCAGAAGCTCGTTTCTCTCTTCTGATGAGAGGGGAGGCTTAAGGAGGTGTAGGAACTTTTTCAGGTGCTCATTTCTAAACAATGACTGCATTAAATGTAGACATATAATCTCACTAGACATTCAGATTCAGCTGTATAGAATATTCTCATCAAAATACGTGCTCTGAATTTAGAATCAGATGCATCTGTAATGAAGTTTTAATTCAGTTTTTGACTTCAGTGTTTCCCAAATTTGTTTGACCATAGTCTCTCTTTTTGTAAGAGCGGTCTCTGTAATTTCTCGAGAAATTACAGTGTTTTGTGGAATATGTCTTCTGAAATGTTATTAGAGAGGCATATTGTGTAATTGTAAACATAGGTAGAATTTTATAACATTTCTTACATACTACTTACAGACATTATACATTTTTTGTCAATCTCTTTTAGCCTCATTTCTTATGTTAATATAAATTTTAATTAGTTAATATGTGATATTTTTTAAAAAAAAAGTGTAAAGTACAGATGGTCTGAAAAAATATTAAAGGTACCTGATTCTAGCACTCTGCTGCTCTTGTTGACAGTTTTGGTGTGTCTTGTAGATCGTTCTTCAGGAAGTTAGGCATATTCACGTGTCTTATAGAAAGTGGATCATATTATGCATGATGCTTTATAATTAGCATTTTCTCCTACAACTCTGTAGCCTGTCTTGTGTCATATCACCAAACAATTGACCTTTATGATGTGTAAGAAGACTTTGTGTTGGATCGTAGGAAAGCACACTTGAAGGATTTTTCAACGCGATATAGATAGCAGTACGCAAAAATAAATTTGCTTTGTTTGGTGGTGGCTTAGGCTTTTATTTTAAGGAACGATGTTACTGTTGTCTCAACGCTTTGAAAGAGATCTGATTAATACAGGTTTTTGGTGGACATACTAAAGCGGCTCTGGTGACTGGTGACATAACATCAAGTACAAGCGTGGTTCCAAATGGCTGGTTGTATTGATCTTGTTGAATACTTAGCTTTCTGACAACCTTTAGCGTAGGTATAGCTTTTTTTGAACTTTCATCTTGGTAAAGTTTAGATACTTATTGCCACCCAGTGTCAGCATTGCCTGTCCCCTTCCCTGTGCGCCCTCACTCCCGCCCGTCAGATGATTCGAGGAGCGGATTCCAGACGTAATTTCATCTGTAGATACTTTATTATGTGTTTCTAAAATACCTTTTATGTCATCAAATATCTAGTCAGTTCTCACAGTTTCCTCTTGTCTCATATGTGTGCTCTTAAACAAGCTGGAGTGGCATACAGATGAGGGCCACATACGTTGCAGTTGACAGAGCTCTTGCGTCATTCTCACAGTCGACCCGGTTTCTCCTTGCAATTTATTTCTAAAGGAACCGAACTGTCTGTCCTGAAGAATGCCTGTGGATTCTCCTGATTGCATTTTCATGGTGGTGTTTAACACTGTTCCCTTTTTTTCTTGTAAATTGGTAGCAGGAAAGTTTTAATCACATTCAGATCTCCTGCCCTCCCTTCCTCTTTTTCTTTCTTCCTTTCGAAAGCCTTCTTCACAAGTAGTGTGGTGGTGGTGGTATGCGATAGGAGCTTCCTCTCTTCTCTGTGATTTCAGCAATCATTGTTGATTGTTTTTTAGGCTCTTTATTTCGGTGGGAGTTGTAAAATAGCTATATTCTGTTTTTTTATTAGTATTAGCTAGATTTACTTTTATAGGAAAGACTGAATAAATGTTCAGTTTTTTATTCACTACTTTTAGAATAGTGAGTTGGTTCTTAGGATTCTTCTA
>NW_006438073.1:7260766-7268178 GCF_000325575.1 Pteropus alecto
TATCATCATGAGTGCATTTAAACAGTTTTGATGTGTTTCAGCTCTTTGCAGTTAGTGTTTATAACTAATGATTATGTTGTTTGGCCTGTGGGAGTCTCTTCAAGTTCACCTCTAAATCCTTTTGACATAATCCCAGTAGTTGGGGCCAGAAGCTTTATTTTCTGATGTGATATGATAGTCAAGGCTCATCTTGTAAAATTTCTTCCCCAGACTTGGAATCAGCCATTTCCTTAAGAGAACCTGGTTACTGTTGGTGAAAAATAGTATTTAGAGGCTGCTTTCTGTCCTCCAGAAATGCTTATTATTTGTAGATTTTATCAACACAGAGCTAAGAGATACACACACACACATACTCACACCCAGGCACATAGATATATTTTTACAAGTTCCTTCTTACTCAAAATCAAGACTAGTGTTTCATTTAAATCGATCTTGTATTTGTATTTTCTTTCTTTCCCATTGAAAATTCTGGTTCCTAAGGACATAAAAATAAATGATTCATTTACTTTATTCTAAAATAGCCCCGAACCTTTTTGGCAAGTGCCTTATAGATACTCCTATAAGAAGCTAATGCCTGGTGATCTGAGGTAGAGTTGAGGAGGTGATGTTAGCACTGGGGAGCGGCTGCAAATACAGATGATGCTTCATTCACTAGCCTTCAGCTCACCTCCTGCTGTGTGGCCTGGTTCCTAACAGGCCACAGACTAGTACCGGTCCGCAGCCCAGGGGCTTGGGGACCTCTGCTCCAAAATATACAAAACATGGCAGGATAACAATACAAACACTACAGCCAAGAATACTGTCGGTGAAAACAATCTTTGTTCAATTTTGTTGTTTTTAGTTCACTTGAGATACAAATCACTATCTTTTAAAACAATAGTTTTATAGTGTATAACAGTTACGTCTTCATATGGATCCATATTCAAGCTCATTTGTCTCAATTGGATTTCTAGTTTTAAGAATTGGTTAAATTATTTCCTGTTACTTGTAAAAATATTCACATGGTTCCAAAGTCAAATGTACAAAGTAGGAAATTTTCAGAGAAATCTGGCTTTTATCCCTGGTTCCTTTGTCTGTTTTCCCCCTTGCCATTTAAGTTTTTTAATTTAGTTTTTGGTTTATCCTTTCATTTTTTTTTTTGACATAAAAAGTTACATACGTATGACAGTTATGTGTCGTGTATGTGTGTCATTTCTCGCTCCTTTTGTAGATCGTTACATAATTTACATTTTTCTACACCTTGCTTTATTTATATATACATACACATACGCACACATATTTTTTTTTACTTAATGATACATCGTCGAGATCACTTCATGGGAGTAGATAGACACAGTCTTCATCCCTGTTACTGACTTTGCCACATTTGCTGTGTGGATATGACATAAACGGTCCCCACACTTCCCTTATACTCATGGCCATCTGCATTGATTCGAGGCTTCTGTTGTCAAACACGGAGCGCTGCGTGGATGACTTTACATCTTCACGTGCGCGTGCTCGTTTACCGTTCAGTTCGAGTTCTGGAAGTGGTATTGCAGTGCGTAATCTTGCTAGCTGGTGCTAAATTTCTCTTTCTAGGGATTCTAACTTTGTGTTACTGTGAGTAATGTGTCAGAGTACCAGTTTCTCAACAGATTCACCAACATATTTGAACTTTTATTTTTTATGAAGGCACTTTTAAAGAAGGTATTCCAGTCTATGGCCATGCCATCCTGAACGTGCCCGATCCCGTCTGATCTCGGAAGCTAAGCAGGGTTGGGCCTGGTTAGTACTTGGACGAGAGACCACCTAGGAAGACCAGGTGCTGTAGGCATAAAAAATAAAGAGAGAAGGTGTTCCATAAGTATATATTTGTGGTGTGTGCGTGTGTTTTGAAAGGTCATTGCTCTTGTGAAGAATGTAAAGATCTCTGGTTTCCCAGTTAGTCATTTGTTTGCCATATATTTCTTATTTTCCCATCAAGCCCTTTTATAAATAATAGTTAGACATGGTTGAATTGGTATTATTATAACTGGGCTTAAGGTACTCAATTGAATTTCTGGTTGGGCCTAAGAAACTAATTACTATTTAAAATATTTTCAAGAGGAAAAGTACTGTGATTTTCTATTAGTTTACACAGCTTTGTTTCAGCTGGGGTTCCTCACGTGGACCACTTTTTCGGTTTTACTAAGAGTGGTTCATGATGAGTTATTGCATTATAGATGTGCAGGAAAGGACTTCATTATATATAATCTATGCCTTGGGCTGGGCATTAAGGCTTGATTCTCTTGTGGAATCCCTAGCTGAGAAAGGCTGTGCCCTGTGGGAATACTTTTTTCTCTCCGTACCCCAGCCTTACCCTCCGTACCTTCCTCCCCCGCCATTGGTACCTGTGACTTGATGCATTGAAGAGTAGGCACTTTTACAGATTCTCTCTTAAAGTGTTAATTGTATAAATGACATATTTCCATGAATCTTATTGAATAGCATTATTCATGAAAACAGATCAGTTGCTCTTTTGGAGAGTAATTATGAAAATTATAGTAGTATATAATCTGGTTTGGGAGAAACCTTCTTAACCATCCTCGCGACATTTAATTGTGTGATATTTTAGTACCTGTGCTGCAAATCATTGTTACTCGGTTTTTGTTACCTCCTGTCATAGTTAATTTAATACCTTCTCAGGCAGCAGATATTGTTTTGAATGCCTATGATCTTTTTGCCCTCAAGGAGCTTTCACCCCTGGGCGATTGATTTATTGACAATATAAATTAATACACAATGTGGTGAATGCTACAACAGATGTTATACATTTTGCCGTGGAAAGTCTAGGAAGTGATGAGTTCTGTTGAATGTTGAGGATTTTCAGGAAGGCTGGAGAGGATTGGCCTGGAATAGAAATTTACAAGACAGGTGAATGGACATTAGAAATAGGATCAGCCAGTGTATGTCTTCATGCCGATGCCCGGAGGACTGTAGGGGCCATCATGAGGTATGCTGGGGGAAGAGCTTAGGTACTTAAGACAAGGCTAGGTCTGAGAATACAGGGCCTCGAATACTCTGTTCAAATTTTTTTTTTTTTTTTCTGAAAGCAGTGCTTTGGCACTTTTATGTTTTTAAGATAAGAAATTATATATTAATTGTTTTAAAAAGATAGCTTTCACAGTAGAAAGAAGGAATGGGCAGAAGGGGGAGAGACCAAAGGCCACAAAAAATGACCAAGTCTTAGCTTTGCTTGGAAAGTTCTTCCTGTGGTGAGATAAAATCTGTATCTTTGAAACTTAAGACCTTTGATCTTAATTCTGCTTTGAATTCAAAACAAATATGTTCTCTAAAACCTTAGAGCCTTTGACAGGCCTTATGTTTTAAAGGCATCCTGCTCTAGCTGTAAACTAATTCCCAAGTAACTTTAGATTTTTAAAAATGTAATGGGGCATGACATTGAATTCTTTTAAAAAGAAAGGAAGGTCTACCTTTCTGGAAGAGTTTAAATCAGTGCTTTTTAAATGATCTGCAATAAAAGCCATTACAACAAAAATTTAGTCCATCATAGACCAACCCTTTTGTAAAATCTAATAAAATTATCAGAGAAATGGAATTTTTAAAAGGAAACAGATTTAATCCTATTTAAATGTTTCATGTCAGCAGACAGAATTGTCCGGCTGGAGCTCTGTGCGTTTCTTGGACACTCTTGACTGCTGGGCTTGCAGGCAGGCGCACTTCAGCGCTGGTCTGCCCGCCAGCCCGGGGAACCAGCTCCACGGAGCCCCTTCCTCCCCACTCTTGTTCACGCTTCTCACCTCCAAATTTTGTGATGTGCTTTTAAAATGAAATTCAGTCTAGACTTTTGACTTTCCTGATCTCCTGGCTACATGTTCATCGTGGACTCAGTGGCTCAGCCTAATTTTAAGGTGAAGAGGTGTCAAGGGCACAGTCAAAGCCAATGTTTCTGTCAGCTTGGGCAGTGTCTCCGCACGCTTGTGCGGAGCAGGTCGCGGCTTTGTGACTTTGCCCACATTTGTTGTTCAGGACGGTCGGAAGGATTCGAAATAGAAATTCTACTATTTATTTTAAAGCACACTTATTAAAATTAGCGGGATACTCTTTGAGGGGGGAAAAGGGTAGATCCAGTGAAAATAAACCTCTGTTTTCTTTAGTAACTTTAAGTAACCTGTAAAACTTAAGCTAATTACTCTGCCATAGATCTAATACCAAGATGAGTTAATTGTCCGTGTCTAATGAAATGAGACATGAGTTTCAGCGAAAAAGGAGTCCATTTTATCACTAGATGCTGTTAATGAGCCTTTTAAAATTAAGTCTTGATTGGATTGCAGTCAGTGTAGTGGAGGAATATTTGAGCACCTCGTAGTTGTGTTGTACATAACAGATTTTCTTTTGAGAGGGTTCAGCTCTCTTGACAGAATTAGTAGTGTAATGTTGCTTATCTGGACATCATAATGCTGCATCAGTTGACTTTCAAAAATTTTTTAACAAGAAACTTCAATTGCAACAGTCTTTTCAGTCATATTAATGACAAATTTGTAGGCCGTTTCATAATTGTAGTTTATTTTTCTTTTTACTCCCTCAGTTATGAAAGAGCACTATTTAAAGAAATTATATTGTTGCTCTTTATTTTAAAACATGTTAATTTTTATTTTAAATCATGTATATAATTGTTAACTCTTGCTTTTAAAGGCATGTGTAATTCATAATTTTTTTAAAGTCACAGATTATCATAGGGCTAAGGTGATATGACACCTTGTGGGTCCAAAAAAATTCAAACCATGAATATCACATTATTGAAATGATTCATTTTGTGAATTATTTGATACTTAGAAAAGAGTAATGAAAATTATGGTAGATAGTTAGGAATGTTTTAAAAAAGTCTTAAGTTTTTTAACATAAAGTTTTGGCCAAATTCAAATACCTGTAAAGTATTCTAAATATAGAGGACTAATCACTTCTCATAAGAAAATTATTTTTAAGAATCTGCTGTGAAGAAAGTTTTGTATAATTTCAGCTTTGTAACTAATAAGATTAATTTTTGACTAATAGCTGTGTTCACTCACATTAAGAGGTTGTTAAATAATAAGAAACAAGTGAGTAATTGGAAACATAAGGACGCCTGAAGATGTGTGGTAGGGTCATGGAGATAGAGCCACAGAGTGCTATGAAATGCTTAAGTTTAAAAGGCCTCACAACTTTGAAAGAAGTAATTTTTTTCTTACTTGTGAAAGCCTTTTATGTTTAGTGTAGAAAAATTAGACAGTACTGCTATTTTTAAAAAATCATAATCTTCCCTATTTAGAAGTGTTATTTCTATGTTTATACATATTTTGAGACAATATTTTTGTGACCTGATTTATTTTACTTAAGATTATATTTGTCTATGACCATAAAAACTCGTATATACTTTTTAAATTGCTTTTACTATGAAAATATGAAGAACATCCATACATATCGTGATTAAGATAAATTTATGGAAGTGTAATGGTCAGCTGAAAATCTGTTAACAAAATTACTACATAAAGCCACTCTTTAAAATGATAAACCCCTTCAGCAGATAATGAAAATGTGTGTATTTGAATCTTCTCTAAAATTAGAGATACCATTTTTTTAGGGAGATCAAAATACCCTGTTAATTTGCATATTTTTGATTACTAAGGTTAAATCTGTTTAATATATATCTATTTGGATATTGATGTTCACTTTGTATTGCCAGCCATATTGCTACCCCAGACTCCTACTTTTGTATTTTTAAATTATTTTGAAAAAAATAAAGTATATCTACAGAAAAGTTGTAAGAGTACTACAATCAATTCCTGTATCTTCTTTACTTCGATTTGCCATTTTAACATTTTATATATTCGTATGTTCTGTTTATTTATATGTATGTAGATACATACAGTTACAGTTAATGCCCATCATTTGCACATTTCATATTTGCAAATTCATCTGCTTGTTGAAGTTTGTTAGTAATTCCAAGAGTAACATACATGGAACTTTCGGTCATTTTTGGTCATGCGCAGCGCAGCAAAGTGAATCACCGAGCGCTCTTGTTCCCAGCTGCCGGTGGATAAGATGACGCCAGTTTCCTCGTTTCGGTTCTGACACCGTGATCAAGAGTTCTTTTCATTGTCTCTTGTGCTGTGTTTTTCACGTATTTATGTTTTCGCGGGTGATTTTGGTGTTAAAAATGGCCCCTGGCGCAGAGATGGAGTGCTCTCTAGTGCGTCTGAGTGCAAGGACGCTGCCTTACGTCGACCGCGCCCGTGTCACAGGAGCTTCATTCAGGAAGGAGTCACAGCGCTGCTGGCCGCGAGGTCAGCGTCGACGAATCAACAGTATGTGTTAAATACAGAGGCTTTAATACACAGACGCACAAAACAGGGTCGTATAGCGACTGGTTGATGAAAATGTGACCAGAGGCCCATAGGAGCATAACCCTGTTTACTCAGGAATTGTGGGTTAGCGGTCTCTACTTTATGTTTGCAGTGACTCTAGAGAATGTAATTGCCCTGAATGACGAGCATTGCCTTAGGGTGTGTGTGTGTGTGTCTGTGTAAAATACTTCTGTCCCAGAATCCTGTCCAGATCATACACTGCACTTGTGTCTCACAGGCTCCGATTTGGAACAGTTCCTCAGCTCTTCATTGCCTTTCATGATTTGGGGTTGTCTTACTTCCTCCCGGTTAGATACAGGCTATGAGTTCTTGGCAAGAATGTTTTTAAAAAGTGGTGGTGTGTCCTCAGCACACCACATTAGCAGTTATATGACGTTAGTTTGTCTCATTTCTGATGTTAACTTTGATCGTTTGGTTAAAATGGCGTCAATCTTTTTTTCACTGTAGAGTTACTTTTCCAAACACCTTTAAATTAATAACTAAGGGGATACTTTGAAATTTTGTGAATATCCTGTTCCCAGCAAAATTTTGCGAATATCCTGTTCCCAGCAAAATTTTGCCTTGATGGTTTTAGCTTTGGTCAGTGACTCTTCTCAAATCCATTATTACTGTAATACAGTGTTTGCGAAATTGTTATTTTTCTAATTCTGTCATTCCCTTTACATTTATTAGCCAGCATTCAGTTATAATGCAGATATTGCCTGTCGTTTCTGATAGGTTAAGCTCTTCTTGTGTATTACATATATACCCCTCTCCTGGCTCCCTCTGTTGACTTTAGAATTTGTATCTTCTGCCTGGAATCTCTTCTGCACTCCAGACTGCTTACTTGACATCTTGACTTGGTGGAATGGGGCTTGGGTGGGTAGTGACAGCGATGCTGAGGGGGAAGGGAGAAAGGACCAAGTTGTGGTGGCAGTGGCGGTGATGGCGGCGGTGATGGTGGCAGTGGCCGTGGCGGCGGCAGTGGTGGTGATAGTGGCGGGGTGGCGGCGGTGGCGGTGGCAGTGGCGGTGATGGCGGCAGTGGCGG
>NW_006438073.1:7270878-7331957 GCF_000325575.1 Pteropus alecto
GCGGTAAGGCTGCAGCACACTGAGCCCTTGGTGCGGTCGGGGTGCTGCTGTTGTCGTCCCGTGCGCATCACCCCACGTCATCCTCAGACAGCGCCGTGAGATGGCTGCACTTGCTTTTCCAGTTCCACGCGTGGGGAGCCGGAGGCGCGGGGAGGTTACCCATGCTCCGTCGGTGGCTGGAGTTGAGCTGACTCCCGCCCGGCTGCTTGAGGGCATGAGCCGATCGTCTTATTTCTGGATTCCTTATTTCCGCTCTTACTGTCTTCCTCCAGCCTGCAGAGCGTTTTCACGTTCTCAGTGAGAGTCACATCTCCTCTGTGACCAGCAAGGCTCGTCTTCAGCTTGCAGCTCTGGGACTGAGCTTCCGCCTGGCCGGCCCCGAGGGCGCTAACGCCGGGCTTTGCTAGTGCCTTGGCCCGGAACACTCTTCCCCTAGGGTCTGTTTAACTGGATCCCTCCTTTCTTCCAGGTTTCCCTTCAATCTCTCTTTCCGGAGAGACCGTCCATAACCACTGCGCCACCAGATAGCACGCCCTCACCTCACTGCCACTCACCCTAGTGCGCCTGCGCTTTTCTGGCTCCCTCATCGCCTCTGGCGCACTGTACGTGGTCACTAGTCCCCCCTCGCGAGTGTCTGGCGCTGGATGACAGCAGCGTGCCGTGGGGCAGGGATCCTCAATGACAGCTGTAAATTCCTGCCACGTGGTTGGGGCCCAGCAAGTGTGTGCCGGAGGGAAGGAATGTTTTATCTTTTAATTTTGCTTATAATTATTTTATATGCAGAAAAATCAACTAAGTCAAACTGTATTTTATTGTGGTTTTCTCGATTCTGTCTTTAGCGTCAGGCTCACAGGCTTTTCCAGTGCCCAGTAGTTTATATAGATATTTGTTATTTTCCATTATTATGGTTTTAATTATTCAGTTAAATCTTACATCATTTTACAAATTACCTCATTCTGTAAGGTAATATGGGAAAGTTCATTCTTAATTATTTTGCTTTTTAAAATGTAAAATTTGAATTCGGAATTCTTAATTTAGAAGCCGGTTTTTAAGCTACGCGCATGCGTGGTGACTTGGTTCTGGAGGCATTAGCTCCTGCTCCGCAGGGAAGATTCGCGGGCAGCGCGTTTTATTTTGCCTAGATATGCTACATTTCTTATTTAATAACCCAGGAAAAAAGATAGCAAATAATTTTTTTTAATCTACATCCATCCTTCAATTTATGTGGTATTTTTTATGCGTAGTAAATACTCCCCCCGCCCCCGTTTATGTGGGCTTTTTTATATGCGGTTTCCATTTACGCGGTTACGCCATTTTTATGTGGTCCTTTCTTTTTCGTTTCCATTGTTGATGATTACTCTTTTTAAAAATCAGCAACGTGCGAAGAGCTAATTTTTACTAACGCCCAGTTGTTAATGATCTTCCCGGTCACTGGATGGCAAAAGCATGGGTGACTACTGATGTTTTTTGGAATTGGTTTTACAGACATTTTGCTGTAGAAGCCAAAAATTATATGAAGGAAAAATATCTTCCTTTTAAAATACTTTTAGATAATGCACCTGGTCATCCACACAATTTAGAACGTCCAAATATAAAAGTATATTTGCCACCAAATACAATTTCCTTGATCCAACCTTTAGATGAAGACATTTCTACCTTTAAGATTAATTATATTAAATGGAGTTTTAATGATTTTTTAATAAACTTGAAGATAATGAATCACCTGCAGTTACAGAAGCCTGGAATAAATACACAATTTGAAGTCGTATCAAGAATATTGCTTTAGATTTGAGTGATCTAAAGCCATCAACTTTAGATGCTTGCTGGAAAGCAATATGGCCAGAAGTGGTTGTTCTAGGGAATGTAGTCCCAACAACTGAAGAGGGATTAATGGGCGTTATTCATTTATTAAATAAATTTCAAGAAGAAGGATCTGACACTTTGAATGTAGACTATATTAATGAATGACTCAACCATGAATTAATTGATAATGAATTAATTCACTTAATATCTGAAGCCCATCCTGCCAAGGAATACAGCAGTGATCTTGAACCAGTTTCATTCACTGCGGAAAATATTTATAAAGCTCTTCAACTGGAAACTGCAATTCTAGATAGTGATCCAAACATCCAAAAAGCCTTAAAAAGAGATTGATTCCTTTAGATTATAGTAAAGACACCAATAGTGAATAAAGTTTATTTTGGTTTTTTGAATTTCATTAGCATTTTTTTGTGAAAATACGTGAAATATTTTTATGTCTTACATTGGCCTATTTGAGTTTGTGTGTGTGTGTGTGTGTGTGTGTGTGTGTGTGTGTGTGTGTATGTGCGCGCGTGGGCACGCTGCTGGACTCTTACCTGGTTTTCTTCCACGTACAAAAAAGATGCGTGGAACAAATAATTCACGTAAATCGAGAGACGGGTGTATAGTGTGTCTAAATCATGTTACCTTCATGTTTTGATAGCACGCTAAGTGTTTCTTCTCAGTACAGTTCTTGAAAGGGTGATAGTAAATTTCAGTTTGCCTGGGAAGGTTTTAGCTACACTTACTGTCCAGGTGTAATTATTAATAGTCTGTCCATTCACTTTCATAGTGACCTGGTGTGGATGACATTTGGCATTGTTTTGGTGTTTATTCAACTTTCTTCTAGAAAACAACATCATTATTAAATCTACTTTTGTATCGGCTGTCATGCGATTTGTTATGGAATGATACTATGGACCTAGGAAATTTTTGATATGAAATTAAAATGTTACCTTTATGTTTGTTTTAAAGTGCTGCTGCTCTTAAAATGAGAACTCATGTTTGTATACTTGGAAGAAAATATGTTATGGAAAAATGTGTATATCAGAGAAACATTCTGTCCTCTGGTACTTAATGTCTTGCTTGTTTATAGGATTTGATTTATGTTCTTTATTAGTTTGCTCTTTACCAGCGGCCACTGGTAAAGAAAAAAATACTTGGGACTTTTATCCACATTCACCTACATATATGATTTTTTTGGACCAATTTGCAGTAGATAGGCCAAACCTCATCTGGACACAGCAAGTGAATTTTATTGGTAATGAAGCTGTGAATACTGTCGGAGGCTCATCGTCTTTGTGGGATTCGCCTTTGATGAAATGATTAGATAAAAAGGGGAAACACTTCATCAGGCTGGCAGAGAAGACCAGGTTCCATTTGGACGGTGTGCCAGGCTTGATCAAAAAGGCTCTGAGGCAGTGGCAGTGACGTTGCTGCGCCCAAACGTGTGGTCTTGCGTCCTCGGCGTCACGACAGTGCACCTTTCATTCAACCTTAAATGGCCAATTATACACACATTTATCTCTGTCATACAGTGTTCTTTTTTTAATATCTTCTATGTTTTCAGTCCCATCTCAGCACCTTCTAAAAAATCAGGCCATTCTTATTGTCCCCATGTGTTTATTCACATGCTTTTTCCACTTAGAATATTTCTTCTACCTTTCAGAGTTTATTAAATAATTTAGTAAGTTTTTTTTTTTTTCTTTTGATTTCCTTACTCTGGGCAAGACACAAAGATTGGAGGTTGTTCTCATGAAGCTTAGAGAGAAAGACAGAAAATAGGTAAGTAAACAGGACAATTTTAGATAGCGATAAGTACCATGAAAAGAGTAACATGAGGCGATGTGATAAGTGGGACCAGTGTGGAGAGCTTTTAACTAGGCTAAGGAAGGGCCGCGTGAGGTGACATCTAATCGGGGGACAAGGAGATCGACGTGGGAAGCTTGGAAGGCTGAATATTTCCGGGTGAAACGAGCAAGCGCAAAGGTGCCCGGATAGGAATGAGATGGAACTGTCCGAGGATGGCAGGTCGTCACTGTGGGAGGGGAAGGGCGGGGAGCAACGCGGGGGAGGCGTGTGTCCACGTCCCTCCGCCCGAGAAGAAGTTGGGCCCGGGAAGAAGTCGGGCTTTCTGAAGAGCCGCTGAAGGCGGCGGCGGGTTTTAATCAGGAGTGGCGTGATCATGATTTCAGAGGATCGTCTCAGAGAGCTTCGAGCACGGATTCTAAAAGGGCGCGTGCGGGCACGTGACGGAGAGTTGCGGGGGGCGCTGCGCGAGCAGGTGCGCGCCTTCCTGGGTGCGGGGGGCGGTGTGGGCTGGGGACCTCCTGGAAGGTTCCTGCGGCTTCCTTCCGCCTCACCGGCCCCCTCTGCCCAGTGTCCAGGCTCCGCCTCTCTGCACGGGCAGCTTCATCCTGAACCCCAGGGTGGTTCCCCTTTCCTTTCCCAGCGCGCGTTCCCCGAGAGCAGTAACTTCTATTTCCGATTCATTTAATCAAGCGCGGACATAATTGGTGCCCGTTAAAAAGTTAGGTTCTTTTTCCACAGATTTTTAGTCAGCCCGTTTCTTGAATTTTCTTAAGTACAGGGGATCAAATAAATAATGCAGAAGAAACACTTGAAAATTTTACCTAAACAACTGACACATGAATTTCAAAAAAGAAAAAGCCAGCTGGAACGTTCTAAGTTAATTGAATAAGACTTGAGGTTTAGAAGCAAAGTTGAAATTTAAAACCTAAAAGTGAAGTTAATTGCCAGGGTGCAGACAGTATGAGCGCATTTTGTGAGAACTCGGTGGCCATGTCTGTGGAGTCACCCCGCAGACAGAGGTCACAGTTTTGATCTTCTCCAGTGCGCATGTTTTTACCTGCCTCCTCTCCGGAGTGTGCATTCTTCACGCTAACACCTGCAAATAGCTTATAAAACAAACGCATCAAGATGAAAAGTGTTTCTCAAGCAAATGGTTGGAATATTTAGGAATACTTAGCAATATTTTATGTTACTCCTAGGTAGCATTTAATAGAAAGTTTTAACCTGTATATTTAAAAAAAAAAAAATTAAAAGAAATTTCTTGGCACGTCTTGAAGTAACCCTAAACAATGTGAATTAGGGTGTGTTCTTTCCTTTGGCCACTTACCATGCCTCCCCACCGTGCACACATATACACCCGAACTAGGTTGACGAGAGATTTGTTCCGAGGATGTATTTTAAATGTTTTTAACATTTAAGAAAATCCAAGGCGTTTGAGGCAGAGATGCTTTTTAGACAATAGTTGTTTAATGAGCTGCTTGTATATACAAGAGAAGAGAATGGGCCTGATTGCTCACAATCTGATGTTTGAAAAAGTATTTTTCCGGATCTTATTCATTTGCATATCTAATTGCTATGTAATCAAAACTAAGTGAACTCTAACTACTTGAAACTAAAATGAAAGGCAATCATCTGTACCGGGAGGAGGGGAAACCCCTTCCCAGGCAGGCCAGCCTGAATATTAGCGTGATAGTCTTCTTGTGTTTAATTATAGGTGTCTGACTGAGCTGGAAATGTATGCTTGTGTAATAAGGAGGTGAATGTGACCCCGAAACACCAGCCTGGCTTTGTGGTAACCGAGCGCTGCCTCTGAGGGAAGTTAGCATTCATCGTGTATTTTGGTGATAAGGGATTGTGCCAGAAAGGCTGTTAATTACCTGCTTTGTTTGATATGAAAAGTAGCAGTTCCACAGTTCTCTGCCTACCAGTGACAGCACTCAATTAAAACGTGTTTTACGCAGCTATAATGGCCTTGTTTATCTGTTGGGAAGACATGAGGTGAAGAAAATTAACTTGACTTTTTCCAGCTGTTTGTTGTCAGCTTTGTTTTTGGTAAATCTTCTGAGAATAGAAAACTACCCCAAGATGTGCCCTTTATGCTTTTATAGACTTAAAATTTTTATTTTATTATTTCTCGCCGCCTCGTAGAGTTATTAACTTAAGAGAGGTATTTTTAATATTCTGAAATGTCATTTGAAAGTTTTGTAGCCACTGATTAACAGCGTTTTAGGCTAATTAAAGCTCTTTTTATATTTTACACTTCTGAACTTAAACATCTAACATAAGTTTAAAACTCTTTTTAGTTTTCTTACTGTCAAATCAGTAAGTTACCTGTGAGTTTGTTCACCTTTCTAATTTGGGGCTTTAATCTGTGTAATTTGGGTAATTGAATAATGAGCAAGAACTAGTGTAGGGAGATAATAGGTAATGTGTGTAACGGGTATAAAAGCATGTAGCCATTTTATGTGCTGTTTGATACTGCTCTGCTCAGTGCCAGTTCTTTTAATGCCTGTCTCTGCAATAGTTTCCTTTTAAAATGTATTTATAAATGTATTACAGTAAACTGCCAGTATGCATGTTTGTCTGTGCTCTGACCGCTGTCATGCACTCTCAGCCAGTGAATGCTAGTACGTAGAGTGGACCCCCCCCCCCACACACGCACGCACACACACACACACACACTTCTCAGTGTGCATAGCGCAGCACGGCACGGTACTCCCAGCCAGCTGACTGTTCTACACTGTGTGTGGTTTACTCTGCTCTCCCAGCCATTTGTTTTTTGTCCTTGGAATTAATTTTGACCTACAATACATGCCCGAAAGAGATGTAAGTTGTAGTTTTGAATAGTATACTGCATGAGAAAAATGAGAGTTTTAATGAGAGTTCTGGGTATCTTCAGGAAAGAAAACTAACAGGCTAACGGTCAGCAGCCTGTATGTATGAGACGTAGGAGAAATGACTAAAGATGGCTGGTAGAAACAGGATTTGGAAAGTACTGAATCATTATTAGTCAAAATGGGAGAGGTGGAGAAATATTTTCAGTATTTTAATAGATAGAATATATAAATTAAGCAATCTACTTTGCTATCACAGTTAGCCTTTATAGAATTGAGTCAGAAAAGATTTATTATATTTTAAAAAAAAACCTTGCACAGCTAAGCTCTTAAAATTTTGAATAATTTTTGCAGTCATTTCCCAAATATTTTATTTATGTTATTTACTGTTAAGGTTTGTGGAAGTTTACAGTAGGCAGTATTTATGTTATTTATGTTATTTACTGTTAAGGTATGTGGAAGTTTACAGTAGGCAGTATTGGTATATAGCAATTTCTTAAGTTTTATTTTGGAGATACAAGGTTGGCTAAGTTGGGATTATTTAGTGGAATACTAATCAAATACTAATCTTTGTGAATTTTTGGGAGGCAGTTGGAAAATACTTTTGTAACTTACTAAGCTTAAATATATAAATCTAAAGGTGTTTCATGATCCTTTGAACTCTGACATGAGAGAGCAGATTCAGCCTGGGATCAGGGTTAAGGTAAAGGATTCAAGATTGGACAATACAAAATATTAAGCACTTAGGTGAAACTTTATGATTTTTTAAAAAAATTTATTATTATTATTATTTATGCCTACAGCACCTGGTCTTCCTAGGTGGTCTCCCATCCAAGTACTAACCAGGCCCGACCCTGCTTAGCTTCTGAGATCAGACATCGAGCTTGTTCAGGGTGGCATGACCGTAGACCATGGACTGTGCCTCCACAGGGGCACGAACTCAGGACCTTCTGCATGTAAAGCAGATGTGCTAACCACTACACTATGGAACCACATCCAAAACTTCATGATTTCTTTAAGAACTCTTGATATTCATACCTTCTTAAAGATTTTGTGCTTAAAAAGGAACTTCAGTATATTTTGAATTTAATAGAAAAAGATGATAATTCTGTTTATAGTAAACTTTGAAATTTATATTGTCATTGTCATTTTAAATGTAACTTTCATACATAAATTCACTAATGTTTCCTCCCCTTTTAAAAAGCTTATTACTTCTGAATCCAAACACTCTTAAGCTTCATTCAAAAACACTGCTTATTTTTGGCCTTCTCAAAATTCCGTTTCCTACTAGTTTGGGGAGGAAAAGTTTTATAATTTAATAAACTTCATTAAGTGAGAAAAAGTTATCAGAAAGATTTCAGTTTTTCTTGTGAGGTTTTCCCCAATTTAGTCGACATTTCTCTTGGTCTGGTTACATAATCTACTTGAAGTGTTATTTTATAAAAATATGTAATGAGGATTCAGTAAAATCTGAGCACATGAGTGTTTTATGGTTAAAGAAAACCCTAAACCTTTTGAAGGACTTCTTATAGTCACAAGAAATTTCATTCTACAAATGAGGACCAGTACCCTCTTAAATCACATCATTTGTGTCTTCTACAAAATTTCCAAATGCCCAATCTATGTTTTGGATCTTATTAGGCTCTTTCACATTCTTTTCCAAGCAAGGACCAAAGTGGAAAACTCTCTCAGTCCTGGGACGATTAAGGTCTGGATGGCCAGGAAATTGACTCTGAGCGTTGGAGCCAATTTCACAGAAATAAACTGGGCTTTGGGGTGGGCTATGCCAACTATGAATGAGGCTAAAAGCTGTAATTGCCACCTAGGAACTGTTCCCAGGTGGCAGGAAGAACAAGAGATAGTGTGGTAACTAGAACCAGGGCCATACTGCTTGCCGATTTGAATGTGGTTTCATCACTATCCCTCTGGAAAAATGAGCTTTGACATAGGAACTCGAGGCCTTTTATTTCCAGTACCGAATGAATAAATTCCTATCTGACCTGCAGAAAACAGCTCTAAAATGTGTGTATAGTTCAAGGCTACTACAAGGCGCACAGCACTGGGGAATGAAGACAGGCAGAGCTGGGACAGAGTTAGCTCTTGGAGGAGGGAAGTTTATGCAGTGAGTATTTGTTTGCCTGGCTTTTAGCCTGGGGTCAAGTACAGTCAGTGGCACTAATTCCAACCTTGGGGAAATCCCTGTTGTTGGAGAAAGTGGAATCCAGGAAGGAAAAGAGACAGAAAGGATCCCCAGATTCCGACCCCTGAATCCCACACGCAGCACCGACTTAAAGGACCTTAACTGCAAATCTGAAGTGAGACCAGACCTGGCAGTCGGGAATCAAAGTTCTCAGTTCTGAACTGAATCAAGAAAGTTCCTACTAACATAAAAATAAACCTTTAGAAGAAGACAGAATTTGGAATCAGCATACACTTTTAAAAGCAAAACCTGAAAAGAAAAGCAACTCATACCAACCTCCAGATGTTGGAACTAACAAGACAGGTATTTTAGCTGTGATAATGATTCTCATAAAGGAAGACAAAATACAAATAGAAAATTCTAGCAGAGAAGTAGAAACAATAAAAGAAGACCAAATGGAAGTTTTATAACTGAAAATAAAATACCTGAAATGAAAATTTTACTGGATGACTTTAACTGCTAAGGAAGGGATATGCAGATTTGAAGACAGAGCAGTAGAAACTATCCATTGTAAATAACAGGAAGAGGAACAAAATAGAGGTAACAGAATAGCATATAAAATGATCTAATGTGTACTTAGAGACCCAGAAAGAAGAAAGAGCAAATGAGACAGAAAAGTACTTGAAGTAATAGCATAGAATCTCAGATTTGTTGGAAGATATAAATTTACAGATTCAAGATGCTTATCACACAACAATCAAAACAAACACAAAGGAGGCCACACTGTGGTACATTAGAGTAAAAAGAGCTGGTCTTGAAAGCAGCAAGAGAAAAAAATGACATGTTATGTATAGAGGAACAATGATGCCATTAAAGGCCGACTTATCAAAGTAGGGAGGCCAGAAGAAAGTAAAATACCTTTTAAATGCTAGAACAAAAAATTGTCGACATGAATTCTGTAACTATTGAAAATATCTTCAAAATGAAGATGAAATAAAGCCATTTTGAAATGAAAGATAACTAAGAGTATTCATTACCAGCAGACCTGCATAGCAGAAACGCTAAAGGGGAGTTGTTCAGGGTAAAGAGAAATGAGAGCAGATACAAAGCTGGTGTCTAGAAACGATGAACACCAGGAATGGTAAGTTCTCTGGGTAAATAGAAAAGACGGTGTGCTTGGGGAGTCTTTTTTCTGTCTTAATTTCTTTGTATTATAGAGTGTATGGGGGCGGGGGCATCATCCTGTGGAGTTTTTAACCTATGTGTGTATAATTATGGACCTGTATGGTTACTACATATTATGTGAAGTAGTAAAATATTAATTGTAAGTACACCTTGAAAAGTTAAAGATTTATATTTTTAATCACTAGACCAACCACTCAAAATAATGCAAAGGAGCAAAGGTACAAAAACACTAAGGAAAATAAAGCGAAATTATAAGGTATGTTCAAATAGTGTATTTTAAAAAGTTGGGAAGGGAAGAAGAGGAACAGAAGCAGGTTACAGATAGAAAGCTAATGATAAAGCTGGTAGAGCCACAACTGATCTATATCAGTAATTGCATTAAATAGCAGTAGAGGAACACTCCAGTGAAAAAGCAGAGATTGTCACATGGGTTTAAAAACCAAAAAGGCTCAGCTATATACTATGAGGTGTATAACCTATAGTTAACTTTAAATTTTCCCAACAGAAAATTTAAAGAGAAAGGTAAAGGTAGGTTGAAAGTAAATAGATGGAAAAAGTTATATCAAGAAAACAGTAAGCAGAAGGTTGGAATAACATAAAATAGATTTCAGGAGTTAAAAACAAGCCAAGGCAGTCACTGTTTTTATTCCAGTTTGTACTCAGGTAAAGGGGATATAATGATACAGGTCAATTTAGCAGGAAAATGTAACAATCGCAAATGTCCACTTAATACAGTCACTTAATAATATAGTCCTTACTTCATGACATAAGAATTGACTAAAATGCAGAAATAGACAATTTCACAATCAGAGTGAGATTTTAACAACTTTTTCAACAGTTGATAAATTGAGATCAAAAATCATCGAAGACTTAGAAGATCTGAACATTATCTGCCACCTTGACCTCTTTGGTGTTTATAAAATATTATACCTGACAAGTTCACATTCTTTTCAAGTACACATGGGATATTCACCAGAATAAAACACATGCTAAGCCCATATATAGAGTATGAGCTCTGACCAAAATGGAGTTAAACCCCCAAATATGTGGAATTTGAACAACACACTTCTATGTAATCTATTGGTCAGGAGACGTCACAAGAGAAATCGGAAAGTATTTTAACTGATGATAATGAAAATATAACATAAAAGTTGTGAGATGAAGGTAAAGCAGTGTTTATAGGAAATTTGTACCTATAAATATTTATGTTAAAAAACTTTAATTTTCTAACAAATTAAAATTTAAAAAAAATTAAAGGCAAACAAAACCCAAGATAACTAGAAGAAAATAATTAAAATAACAGAAATTACTGAAATAAAAAATGAATAAGTAGAGAAAAACAATGAAACTCAAGTGTTTTTTTAAAAAGATTTTTAAATCGGATATAGCTATAGCTAGACTGATCTACAGTAAATGAGAGAAGCCAGTGCTAGTATCTGTAATAAAATAGGGCACAGCACTACAGATCCTACAGACACTAAAAGTCTTTTAAGGAAATATTATGAGCAATTTAAAGCCAATGAATTTGAAAACCTAGATGAAAAGTTTTTGAAAAACATAAATTATTACCAAGAAGTAACAGACCTTGCACCCGTATTAATTAAAGAAGCTGAATATGTAATTAAAAATTACCCCACAAAGGAAAGGTAAAGCCTAGATGGCCACATTAATAGTGTGAAATAGTGTGAATCTTATATAAAGTCATTTATAAAAGGTATGGAATGGGATACTTCACCTTATTACCATAAACTGATAATTACAAGCATTACTGTGATACCACCAGAAAATAGAATCAGTTGTCTTACAGATTCAGAACATTCTTAATAAAATTTTAGGAAATCGAATCCAGTGACAATATAAAAAGGATACTATGTCAATACCTAATAGGGTATATCTTGGTAATGCAAAGTTAGTTTAACATCTGCATTTAATCAGTGTAATTTATCATACCCACAGCATAAAGGTTAAAAAAAAACTATGATTATTTCAGTAGATATATAAAAAGTATTGGACAATATTTTATTATATAGAAGTGTGTTGTTCACTTTCATGATAAAACAAACCAGCAAACTAAGACTGTTAGAAGGAGACTTCGTCAGTTTCATCTCTGAAAATACCTATTCAATAATGCATCACTTAATGACGGTGATACGCTCTGAGAAGTGGTCGTTAAGCAATTTTGTTGACGTGCGAGCATCATAGGGTGTACTAACACAAACCTAGGTAGTACAGCCTACTGCACACCTAGGTCATGTGGTATACCACCGGCACACGTATGGTCCGTCATTGACTAAAGCATGTTACGCAGCACTTGACTGTGTGACGTGCTGTTCATCAGTGAAAGGCTCAGTGTGTTTCTCCTGAGGTGAACAAACCAAGGATGGGGTGAAGGGTTAAAGAAGTACAAATTAGTAGTTGGTAGTTGGTTACAAGGATGGGGAGCACGGCATAAGGAATGCAGTTAGCATTAATATGATGGCTGGGTGGAGGGCTAGGGGAGGGAGGGAGCAATTGGTGGGATAGTTTTATGAACTATATAGATGTCTAACCAATGTACTGTATATTTGAAAGTAAATAAATTTAAAAAAAAAGATGTCTAATTTCTAAAACTGTTAAGCGCTTTAAATATTGAGTACTTGACATTGAGGACAGACATAGGTAATTAGCTACTAATCTAGCAATTGATAATAAGTGCCCAAAGGTTTTCGCTTCTTTTTCTCTCTCTCAAAGCTGTCACCTCATTGTGATGTAATCTGTTCAGTTCTGTGGGAAATTATGTTCAAAGACTACCCTCTCCCGATTGAATGCAATTGCATTCTGAAACGTCAGGGCGAACGTAAGCTTACTGTCTGTCTGGGTTTTAATGTCTCTCCTTAAGAGTGCAGACCAAAGGAAGTTGAACACGGCTGCACACACAGTGCACACACGTACGTTCCACTCTGTCCGTGTTGCTTGCAGCTCAGTAATATGAAGGATCTTTTGGATAAAGCAGAGAATTCTGAAAATCTTAAATTGTTATATGTAGTTACATTTGGGGGCTTATGGTCTTTTCAGCATGCTTTTACTGTCTTGATGACATTTCAAGAAAATTTTTTATTTCCCGGTCTTAATTACTTTCTGTCATGTTTATTGAATAGGGATTAATCTAACATGTTTATTAAAGAAATTATTTATTCACACCAAAATGAACACTTCTTTCTTTCTTAGCAATGTGGATTCGGTGCAGATTATTTAACATTTTGGAATAGATTTTAATTTATTGAACCTAAAAATACTCTTAAACATATTATGACTACTTTCAAACATATGTTGACTAAGGTTAGCCCCTTGCATTCATGATGTAGGCTATAATTATGTCTTTACTGGCCTAATGAGATACTTCACATTTTTTTTTATAATTTGTATGATGGTGAAACTTTAATGAAAAGTGTCTAAGTCAGGGTTCACCCAGAGAAGCAGCAGGAGAGGAGCTGGCTTTCACCGTGGGCCGCGCTCCTAGTCCAGGGTCCAGGGCAGGCCTCCGGAGGGAGGGTAGGGGGAAGGGAGACCGCTTTTGACCCAGCTGAGTTTAGAGAAGGCCTCATCCCTCTTTTAAAGGTTCCATCTGAATAAATTGGGCCCACCCTGGATAATCTCCCTTTTAGTTAAAGCCAACTGGTTAGTGACTTCGATTACATCTAAAAAGTCCTTTTACAGCAGGGCCTAGGTAAGTGTTTGAATAGTTGAGAGAAGGTGTGTGTATGCTACAGAATGACCGCTGGCGGGATCTTGTCCTCCGAGTCTTGGGAAGGAGTGTCCCTGATGGCCGCCCCTGACCAGGACCAGGCTGGCATGGGATTCTGGCAGCCGCAGTTCAGCTGACTGAGATGGCACAGCCGACAGCGGACTTTTCCACTTAAACAGTAGCTTCCTTTATGTCGGTTATCGATACTGAAGGGTATTATCTTTATTTGAGCAAGGGATATCAATTTGGATGTTATTAACTGTTAACATTAAGATTAAATTTCTATTTGTAGATAAATTGTTTGCATTTTATGAGCTGCAGACTTTGAGGGTTAGGCTTCAGTTAATTCTGTAACAGTTTCTACTAGCTCCTTAAAATCAATTCTCTCAGCTTAGAACAATTAGAATAAAACACTGTTTCAAAGACAATAAAGTTAATTTTGTTTAAATTTGTTTTTTCCTAAGTTTTGTGTTTTGGCAGGCCCTCAGGAGGTAAGCCTAGGGAGGCCACAGCAATCCACGTGTTTCCAGCGTTCCCACATTCTGTAGGTGTTTGTAGAGGTTTGCATTTCTTACAGCTGCGTGAATTTATTTAGTATCTCTTATTCCTGCTAGCGTACCGTGAAAGTAGTCATCGGAATTTCTGTTCTCTGTGAGGGTCTCTTGGTACGGGCTCTGCCCTCTGGGTAAAGGTAGAGAGCTGAACTGGATGTAGAGTTGGTGTTCATCGAACATGGTATTTGCTCTCCCATCACCCATCAGATTCTCTTCATTTCAGTAAATAAACATCTGAGCGAAGAATATTCTAAGAAGTGTCGGGCAGGAATCTTAACTTTAGCGTATAGTAAAAACAAAAAGATTTGTGGATATGTAGAGATGTCTTGTAAAAGTCTGTCATTAACAAGAATCAGATGACTAGGACTGCTGGAGAAATTCAGGATGAAAGGGTTTTTGAGACAGCTTGACGGGGCCCTGAGCGAGCGTCAGATTTCACGAGGACCTGAGAAGAGCGTGGGTTCAGTTCCGACGCTTCCGCTGTGGACAGTCAGGAGGGGACCCAAGGGTCAGATCTGCTGCTGTTTCTGGGTCTCTTCTTACTGGTTGGAGAACTTAAGGCTTAAGTTAACTTTCTGTAAGTCTCCTCATCTGTAAAATAATGTTAATGCTATCTCCCACTCAGGGGTACTAAATTGCTAAAGGGTTATCTATTTTTTATATCGTTTTGGAATATGGGCAGTTGGTAGGTCCTTAGGGTATCGCATACGTGGTCATTTTCCAAAAGATGTTTTCTCCAGGTATGATGTTACTGTTAACATTCATGAGATTGAACCTTCTTTTCCAAATTAACCATAGTAATTGTTCGTGGTAGCTTAATTCCTAAGCATCACCGTGATGTCCAAGAGTTATAAAGTTTGTCTTATACCTCAGAAATGGTTTTCACTGTATTCGTATATCAGTTAGATCATGAATAGCATCTGTTACATAGGTTTCTTAATTAAGATATTAATCACCTGTGTTAACTGAGAGGCCGTGGAGCGAGGATATTCTGAAAGTGTGGACTGGGGTGTCCCCAGCAGCTCTCTCGTTTCAGGCGATGTATCTCTAACCACTAGCGGATGAGCCGTACACTAGTCTCTGGCCACCAGAAATGCATCCTTGGTCACCAAGAAAGCTGTTTAAAGCACTTATCAAGACTTTGAACCAATAATAACTTTTTTGATTATACAATTATATGGATGTCAGTTGGTAACAGGGAGAGGAATTTAAAAGAATTTCACTTTAGTTCTGTATCTTTGAAACTTGAACATGCTGGAAATTATTTCTAATAAAACAAAACATGGATTCTCTCAACTTTTATTTTTCATTCTGCTGAGAGAGTACTCTTTTTTTTTTGGACAATGTAGTTGAATTCTCAGGTAGTTACAATAAAATGTAAAAATAACAAAATGGTTAACATTTAACTTGAGCATTAGTTATAACATTGGATAATGTATAAAATATATAAAAAGTGACAGAAGAGGTAAAAAGTTATTAGTGTAACAGGCCAGGTTTTTGTTAGCAAATGGTTAAAAAAACTATTTTAGGGAAATTATAAATGTTGGATGTATAACTAATTGATGAAAAAAGGCATAACTGTGTAATTCATCAAAGAGGCATTCATACAGCTATTTTTACCTATTAAAACCCCTACCTATAAAGTGAAAAAAGTAAGAGACTATTCTAAAAATTACCTTATTTGAGCTGGACCACACCTGTTAAATGCAAATATGTGAAATGGTGCTCTTGGATTGATGCTTACCTGTATTCAGACTGTGTTGAAACCCATGTGAGTCATGCTAACAGCATCCCTGAAGAAGAAGAAGAATGCTTTAAATGTTTTTAATTCATTAACATCTTTGAATGTACCTAGCAGTCTTACTCTGGGTTGGTTATATTTCAGAAGTACTCACAAGAAGTGAAAATACTTTGATATTCTTAAGAGAAAAGAAAAATGGCATCATGTAATATTCTGGGCCACATTAACTACATCACGGTTATGGTTCTGTTTTGCTAATCAAATTATAGTGAAAGGTTATGAGGAAGATATCACTTTTTATAGTTAGTTCAGTCATCTGTCGCTTGAAGAAAAGGCTATGTTCTGAGAGCTCTGTCCTTAGCGGTTTTGTCACTGTGTGACCGTCACAGAGGGCGCTTGCGCGCGCCTGGATGGCACAGCGGACCCCACACCTGCTCTGTGGCGCGGCCCGTCACTCCTAGACCGTTGTAACAGTGGTGTTTGTGGATGTAGACATTTCTGGACATAGAAAAGGTGCAGTAAAACTACAGTGTAAAAGATAAACAGTGTACATCTCCATAGGGCACTTAGCGGGGATGGACCTGGCAGGCCCGGAAGTTGCTCTGTGAGTCTGGAGTGAATGTCAAGGCCGAGGTTGTGACCACCCACTACCGTAGGCTTTGGAAACACTGCACATTTAGGCTACCCTGAATTTATAAAAATACATTTCTTTTTTCAATAGTAAATTGACCTTAGCTTACTGTAACTTTTGTACTTTATAAATGTTTTAATTTTTAAAAACTTTTCAACCTTTTTGTAATAACACTTTGGTTAAAACAACACATTGTACAGCTGTACAAAAATATATCTTTTTTGTAAGCTTTTCCCATTTTTAATTAGTTCATTTTTTACTTTTTAAACTTTTTTTTTTTTAAACGAAGACACGAACACACACACGAGACGGCGTCTACACAGGGTCAGTCATCAGTGCCACTGCCGTCCACCTCCACACCAGGTCCGCCCAGAAGGTCGCGGGGCAGCAACGCGCACAGGGCTGTCAGCTCCTGTGTCAGCAGTGCCTTCTTCCGAACACCTCCCAAGGACCTGCTGCGGCTCTTGCAGAAGTGTCACCCTTCACAGATACGCCCCTGGTGGTCTACTCGGTTTCTTTCTTTTCTCGTCATAGATCTGCTCGTTAGCAGATGATGCATCCCGAACATTCCTCACTAGTGAAAACCTTGCGATGTTGGGGTCCACGTTCTCAAACTTTTTAAGGAGCTTGTCGAAGTCTGCAGAAGCTTCTGCTAAACCCTTCGCTGTGAATTTTCTCGGGGGTTTCTTTTCTTCTCTGCAGTTTTCTCTCTCCTCTTCTCAGCTGTGCGTCCCTGTTCCAGTTCCAGCAACTCCACAGTCAGCTCTCAGGAGCCACCTCGAAGAGACCCTCAAAGTCGTCCTCATCCGAATCCAGGTTAAAACTCCTGGCCTTGCCGACCTTTGCAGTCTTCGTACCGCGATGAGAAGCCGGCGTTGACATAATAGCTGATATTATAATGGAGCTGAAAAGTTCATATGAGACCACCATCATTTATGAAGTCCTCGGTGACCAAAACTTCGTTATGTGGCATATGACTGTATTTTGACAAATTTTAATACAATATTGGAAGAAAAGCCTTGGACTTTTATAAGTTTTGGGTGATAGAGGCAGTGTGATGTAGAAGCTTAGAAAACCCTGCATTCACTTCATTCTTATAATTAAGTAAAATTCTCTTTGCTTTTTATCCACTGAGAAGTATAGGTATGTGGAATATATGTTAACAGGGTGGATTATTAGGAAAAGAAAGAATTCTGCTCAATATATTAATCATTTGGACAATTCAGTATTACATTTTTCGTCACTGTCAGACATTATGTTATCCAAATTATTAGCCTAGTAGTATATTAGTATGTTATTCACAGTAATTATATCTACTATACTACCTGGCTGTGCATTAGAACTATCTGTAGAGATTTTTAAAAATACAGATGCTTCTGACCCATCTTGTGTGTTGTGGGTGCCTGTCTATATTTTCTTCAGTTGACATCAAAAGAATAATCTTTAAATACTTAAATTTGCCAGATGATCTTAAATGTTACAAATGCTTTAGATAATAAACACATAAAGACTGTTAAGTATGGGTTGAATTTATTTTTATCATTTAAATCTTAATTCTAAAACTTTTCAGGGTTAAAGTAACTATCAAGAAAAGAATTAATGACATCCCAGGTAATTTGAGGGTGGGCACCTGTATTTTTTTAATATAGAAGAATCATTGGTTAATTTCTAATTTTATTAAATTTCTGTACTGTGACTTTCATTTTGAGGCTTTGCAGTTGAGAGGCTTGGATTCCCTGGCTGTCGGTTATATAAACAGAAGGACAGGAAGTAAGTCCTGCAGCGGAGTTAAGGGAAATCCGTGTTAGCTGGAAAGCCACCTTTAGAGTAAGACCCGGGAAGGGAGCAGGAGTGGTAGGAGTTAACACTCTTAAAGTGCTGGGTGTTGTGAGCTAGTCACTGTCTTAAGCATCCTTGCCTTCGTTCAGTCTTTGCAACCCTGCACCTTCTTTACAAGTGAGGAGATACATTTTCAGGAGAAAGTTATCATATAACGACATCAGTTAGGCCTAGTGTGCACTGTTATAGTACAGTGAATTTTGATGTTTGTCGCTCATCTCAGTTTCAAGTAAATAGTTACTCTGTTACGTATGTCTTCCTCGCTGGCCTGTAAGCTCTTTGAGGGCTTGCATGCCTGTCCTGTGCCTGTCGGTATTCTTCCTTCACTATGCCATGTGCCCTGTGGGCTTTTGGAGCAGAGTGCGTGGGGAGAGGCCTCCTTTGTTGCCGTCCTACTTAACCAGTTCTTTTTATTTGTTCTCTTCTACAACAAGCAGGTGATGATTTAAGATTTGGAGCAAACGTAACGCTCCAGTTATCAGTGAGTAAACGTGAATACTTGATAGGTGCTCAGCCCCATGGAATGTAAAACAATTATAAATTACGTGCAGTTTTTCCTTAACCAAGTTGTGACAATATAGCTCTCCCATACATACACAGATATGTGTTCCTAAGTCACCAATCATAAGTAAAAGTCATTATTCTACAGAATTGTGTTTTTGATGCTGTTTATCACCAATGAGTTCAAGATTACATGAAGGCAGCTGTGTATTAATATTTGGGGAATATGGATGCTGTAAGTGTTCACAGTGGTATTAGGTTGAAGAGGACATTGTACAGTAGCAACTACAAGTCATGGAGCTGGTCTTGACCTTGTGTCTTACGGTTCCCACTGAACCTTTTGCTATTTTACATCTGGAAATCCTGATTTTATAACATTTGGCTGTGATCTTTTGCTTCAGGGAGTAAGGCAGGCTAGACGTGGATCCCTCTAGATAATCCTTACTGTGCTTATGATTGTAGTTCATTCAGCTGATCTGTGTCTTTATTTTGTGTATGTGTTTTTATTTCAGTTTCAGAAGAAATCCTGTTTCGATATTGCCTGATTGCTCTTTTTCTTTATAGATCTTGAATTTTTCTGGTATTTAATTATTTCCCCTAATCCACATAGACAGATACACATTTAAAATGCACAGGAAAACACTGTATGGCTGAGGAGCTTAGTAATCATTTAACCAGGATGTTTTATTTACTTGCTGTTTTCAGTTTAGAAGATGGAAATTTAATTCCAGCTGTTTTTAAGTGCTAACTATATAAAAAACATTTTGCTGGATACTTTAGGTAAATGGTTTCAAATACATAATAGTAGTTTAGCATGTGTTGAGTAAAGAAAATGCGTGATGATTAAAAACCCTACTATGAATTTAGTAGTGCTTTTTAAATGAATTTGTATGGTGTTCATTATGGTAGCACGCTGTATGGTGAGAAATAGTACATTTAAGTGTGACACTATTTCATTTATAGAATATGTATATGTGTAAAATAAGACAAGTACACAAATATTCAAGAAAAACTGATAAAAATACTAAAGTGCAAGTCCAGCTCTGTGGAGGGTTGAAGAGCAGAGAAATATGAAGCCATTGGTTCTGTGCCCAACTCTTAGATGGGCATTTTTAAATGCATTGTGAGTAATACCAAAAAAAGAAGGAAAGGCAGCATCTTGCTCTCTAGGGGCTACTTCTCTAACCGGATGCGGAAGACTCTAGTACGTATTAAGTATTGTTTCAGAGCTGTAAAGTTCTACGGAAGGAAATCGGGGGAGATGAATTCTGATAGATAGAAGGCCGACTTGGAGAAATGTTATGGAAGTGGGAGTATTTGAACTCATTCTTTAGTGTCATTAATTCTTCGTAAGTTCTGTGATCGCTCTTTTAGTCGCTTTTGTGTGGAGCCCGTGAAGTAATCGTGGTTTATTCCCTTTCTGGGCAGTGACAGTTGTCCTTTACGCGTTCTTCGAAATCCGAACCCGGTACGGGCGGGCGGGCCGTCTGCTGAGCCCTCCTCCAGTCTACAGCCCTGAGGTCACGCAGGGTCTTATTAAGCTGCTTTCTCCTAAAAGTTAGAATTCAAAACTATTTCGTGTTTTTATTTATTATGTTTAATATGTTTTTATCGACTAAGTTAATTAAAAATAGATGATGTCGAGCTAGTACTCGATCCCTACAGTACCTTTGCTTTTCTGAGTGAGAAGCTCCAGGCATGGCACTCGAGTGGCCTTAGTCATCCCTTCTGTATGTGCGTGCTTGTGTCATCTCCCCTAGTCGTTTCTCTCTCTGCTGTGCAGACCGCGGTGACATCAGCTCTTACGCAGCTCCTGCGTAACACGGAACGCATCACGATTCCGCGACATAAACACTGTGCTTTACAGACGAGTAAACCGAGATGCAGATATTTTGCAGCAGTAGCTCAGCCCAGAGTTTCCATGAGCATTTTCTGCCAGATCTTTATTTCTGTTCTCACTCTCTCCATTTTTAAATGGCCGCCTCTAAAATTATTTTTGCATACTGCAAGCAGCTCTGATCACAAGAAGTCTTAATAATTTTGGCTGACATTAGGACAGAGCAATGTTATTTGTCCAGAGCTCTGGATATATAAGTTTAGTTTGGACATGCATTAATTATAATTAAATTAGTGGAATTAATATATGGAAATCGCAAGGACCACATTACTTGGCAGTCTTTTAGTATTGTTCTTGTAGGAGATAGATGTTTCTTGTGAAGGGAAAGTATTCAGAATAGTCCTTTTGTTTTTAACTTGGAAAATCTTTGACATAAAACATAAGAGTTCTTTGAATTTAGCAAATTGTTTCATTGTGCCTAATTAAAAAATCATTTACTGAATGCCTGCTGCCTGTAATGACTTTCTTAGCTGATGATTTCACCAACCCAAGTATAAAATTATTCTAATCTTCCTATAGTATTAGAAAATAATTTGCTTTGAAAACATGATTGTTCAAGTTAGAAAATTTTTTTAGGTCAGCTTTATATCTAGTGTCATCAGTTACATGAAATCTACTGTATGACCCGTTTCTCAATGAACATTTCCTAAACTAGTTTAAGATTATACGTATAACCGGTGATGGTCATATGTCTAAGCTTTATCACTTGATTTAAGATGTATATGGTGTGTTATTGGAACATTGGTTTCCTTAAATATACAGCACTTCTGAATTCTCATGTAGGAGTTTTTGGCATATGAACTTTCTTTCACATTAAGAACACAGTAGGGGGAGAAGTCTTGGGCTCGTTTGCTTGACTACAAATCTATAATTAAAAGAGTCTCAGCAGGAGTTGGGACAATCAGTGTGTTCTGATGCTTCATGTGATAGAACTGCTTTGTTGTTCAAACAGATACTGTAATTAGAGCACAATTTTAAACTTCATAGGACAGCGACTCATCAGGTATTTTTTGTTTTTCATCAAAAATCAATTAAAAACAAAAGTAGTTTCTCAAATATTAAGAATGCTTTTAAAAACATTTTCACATCACTGTAAACAGGAGCTTCCAAGATGAAATGGATGATGTTTTATTGAAAAGTAATGGTTCAAACTTGTTTCAGGAGCTTCCAAGTGGTTTTAATAAGCTCTACCTTAGTAATAATGTCGGAGATATATTTATGTATTCATATTGTGTATTAAGACCAATATTTAGTGTGAGGAACCTCACCCATTGAAAACTTTTATTGGCGGAATTCTGTGTAAGTGACCACAAGTTTATCATTTTTGTATGTTTGTGCCACTGAAATTTGATGGACAGTTCTCTACCTAGGGGAAAAAAGCACTTTTGTAAGTATAGGAAATCTAATTAACCTGGTGCTTCTCTGCCAGTTTTTGATATTGTTTTTCATGTAGAAAGAATACTTGACTTGAAATGAGAAGATATCACTGATAGGAAAAAAATTACCAAGTAATGTCTGTTAATGATTGTTTGTTTGTATGTTTGTTTTTTGGTCTGCATCCAAAGTCCCTACAATATCTAAAATTGTTTGAGGACTAGATGTGCTTAGAATTCCATGCCTGTATATGGTAAATAGTAAAGTTAAAAAAATTAAAGATTCAAGATATCAGCGTTCTGTTTCTGGCTCACTCACTAATATGAGGCATTTGAGGATGATCTGATTGATTTCAGGGCTCTCGTGTAGGTGACTTCTGGTGTTAGGATTTAGTTGTTACGTTCTTCTTTAGAAACTTGCTGTGTGTGTGACTTGGCCAAGCCATGTCCGCCTCAACCTCCCCGTTAACCTGTCAGTATGAATACGGGTACCACACTCACGTGGCTGTTAGGAGGATTGGATGAGGCGATGCGTGTAGACTGCTTAGCACAGCGCTCAGCAAGCAATACCCGTTTAATAAAAGTTTAGTTGCTGTCATCATCATCACTTTCATTTCTCAGTTTGTTTCTCTAGCATCACCTGAAAGACTAAGTGTCCTTTCGAATTCGTTATTTCTCTGTAGTATGCTTGTCAAGAATGCAGACCATATAATAAAATACCATCGGTCATCACGTCTCTGCCCCACAGTCAGATATGAATGATAATATAAAGTGTTTTTATCTGCTACTAAACTTGAATTTACTATATAAAATAAAGCTCTACTTCATTTCCTGAATGTTCTCTTGTCGTTTCAGCCTCCCTTAAAAGGTCAGCGGTTTCGTGCTTTGAACATATTTACACATCGTGATTGTATATATTTCTTTTTATGGTCACTTTGCTCATATATTAAGAAGTAACTGTAGTCTCGCAGTTTAAGAAAAGACTTTGATCCTTAAAAAAAGACTTCTTCTGATACATTAAAACAAAGTGGTATTGGGGTGATAGAGTAAAGGAAAAGCACTGTCTTTGGAGAAATGTGAAAATCAGACATCTTAGCATTATGTAGAAAGTCTGGGAGAGCAGACTAGAAGAGAAACAAGAGTAAAACATAGGGTCAAAGATTGTCAAACATAACTGGCAACTTGAATGAGAGGTCTAAAAGAAGCAGGCCCAGAAACCAAGGTGCATGATCAAGGAAGACTGTGGAGGCTTCTGTAGACACAGACACAGTAATAATGAATGCACAGAGCACTGTGGGGAAAGTTGCAGTACGTTAACGAACAGTTTGATATTTGATTATAATGATGCTCTTCAATAATAAAAGCTCAGTTGTTGAATTCAGAAAATATTTGTTAAAGGCCAGGTATGTGTAGTCAGTGTATACCTACTGCCAAGGGTATAAAAATCGATGAGACATGGTTCTGGTATTTAACTTGGATCAAACTTTCTAATAGCTACAGTAAGAATGCAGAGATAACCGTAAAGTTAGAGTGTGATACTTACTGCAAAAGGTAAATAAAAGTAAATTTTAAAGAATGGGAACCAAGAGACTTTTTTGGACATCGGTGATAACTTGCATAAAGTTACGGATACCAGGATCCATTTTTAGAAATATGCCAACTTATTTTCAGTATGGAGTGAATGTAAGCATACTGTGGGACCGTGAGCAAGAAATGACACTCGAAGTTAGTGTGGGTTGAAATGAATGGGTGAATGTAAGCAGTCTCTCTCTGTCAAGGCACAAGTAAGCTTATGACTGCATTTCAAAGATTTTTTTCCTAATAAACCAGTCGGTTCTTCAAGTTTTAAAAATTCGCATTTATGCAGAAAATTTATTCAAGATCAGTAGTAGCTGAGACGTAATTGTGGGCAAATTCGGTGAAGGGAGATAGTGAGCTCCAGTTCAAACACTCTGAGTTGAGAGTGCTTTAGGGACACATGTACGCACATGTCTGGGTGGCAGTTGAATTTGGAGGTCTGGAAATCAGCGGGGAGGTCTGCTGGAAATGTGTATTTGGGAATATGTCTCAAAAAACGTGATGTTCTGTATTGCTAAAGATTTAGCGGCATGTAATATGAAATGACATTGCTTTGGGGGACCATAAAACAGATATAATATTAATTTTTAATATAACAGACATTACAGTAATTATAATAATGAGCCTTTTTTTTTACATTAGTTCAGTTGTTTACTCCTCAAATACGATTTGAAATATAACTGTAAAAAGAAATTAATGCCTCATAGACCACAGTTTCTAAGAGGTGCACGATTTTTTGTGTATATCCATTTCGTTATCTCTCCTTTCTGCTTCATTTCAACCTTTGTTTTTGGTCTTGAATTATTTTTCGAAATGAGAAATTTGGGGAGGGGATTCTTGACCTCGATATTTTGGAATACGGAAGTAGGCACCCTACAGTCTTACTGTGTTGCTTGTTTGCTTGTGACTGAAAGAGAGCCTTCACTGTGTTTTACAGACTTCCCTATAGTATCTGCCAATTCCACATTTCCTTTATTATCTAAGAAGCAAAGAGAACACAGGGAGAGACTATAGTTGTGTCGAATAATTACTAGGCTCACAACTCAGTGTTGAAGGAATTTACTTAACTATAACTCTTCCTGAGTTAGAATGGGCTACAGTTGGAGAAAATTATCTTAAAATCTTTTTCTTGTAAACAGTCTGATGTGCTCATAGATTGGAAATATCTAATTCTGTAAGGCGGGATAGGGAAAACATGGTCTCTCTCCCTCCTGCTGTGTGACCCGCCCCCCGCCCAGCCCCTGCTCTTTCAGAGATTCTCTGGTGGTCTGTATTGCTTCGTCGTGCTGGCCTTGCTACTAGTTGGTTTAGGTATATTTTTATTTTTTGGTTTTCACTTCTTTCATTGTGGTGGGAACTCAGGCACGTTCATCGGGAAGGTCTCGTCTTTGTTTTCTTTTCAAAGAAAACTGCCTCCTTTCTCTTCTCTGCTGCCTCCTTTTTCTTCTTCTTGGTGAGACATCTTTCACCCAGTTTCTGAGCCTCTTGGAATAGTCCTCTAATTTTTATACTCTTCTCTACCATTTTCCATCTCTGTCTTTGCCGCTAGTTGGAAGGGAAATTCCTCATTTTTTATTCTCCAACCCCTCTATCCAGTTTTTCATTTCTCTTATCAGATTTTACTGTCATGAATTCTCTTTTATGTTTTTATATTGTTTTTTGTTTTCTTATGTTTTGAACTCTTTTAATAGCGTTTTTTACTTGTGTTAAGGGTGCAGTATCTTCTGTTAACTGAGAATTTTTGAGTTTTTCTTCTCTCGGCTCAGTGGTTGCTTTCTCGGGTTGTTTTCTGTTTGTGGGACTGGTTAGACTTCCCACAGAACTGTCCTCCAGTCACCTGGCCCCAGTATGCGGGCTGGCAGTGCTCACTCTGGGTGTAGAGTAGGGGAGAAGGCTGGGTGCCTCAGCCTTTGGCGAGTGTGGGGTCCCCCAGAAACCCAGTTCCATCAAATAATACAGGTAACTTCATTAGATGTGTATACCTCTCCCCCTCAAAAAAAAGCCATTTAAAAAAAAGACATTTTGGTGAGAAAATATTGTCAATATTTTTTAACATAAAAATAAAAAATCGACATTTACAAAAGTATTTTTTTCCGACAGTCTGTGTAATTTCAGTTCTTTGACATACAGGTAACCCTAAAGGTTCCCAATCTGGGGGGATTTATTGACTCCTTAGTTTCTCAGTTTCTTATGGTATCTCTAGGTGAAAAGAAATAATCGTATTTTTTAGTTATAGAATACTTACAAATAGTTTAATTCGTATTTATATTAAAGCAACTTAAATTGAAATTTTAAAAACTTTTCATATAAATTACTACTTCAGTTATTAATGAGATATGTGTTTCTCTTGGGCACTGTTCAGATTCTCAGGTTGGACACTCACCTTTTCCTGTTCCAAATTGATTTTTGCGTGAACTTCCTTTTTATCATAGCATTGCAAAGATATGACATCATCAAAAGGAATGTAGCATGATTTAATGTTGGAAAGGTCAAATATTTGGAAAGAGATTTTCATGGTGTCCAACAGACATTGACTATTGTTGCCCTTGAAATTTCGCATGCCCCCATGGTACGCCTGTGAGCCCACTGTGCTGACTCTGAGTTCTCTGTCTGGGGACGCATAGGTGGCCTGCCATAGGATGATATGCTTTGTCTGGGTTCTCGTTTCCCCTTACAGCATTTGGATGCATTTTCATAATATCGATATGAACAAGAAATAAAGGCAGAAGCATCTGTTTCACTGTTGGAACTTATTTCTCTTCTCATTGGCTAAGCTACATAGCCTTTTTTCTGGCATGGGCTCTGCAAATGTGAGCCGTAGAAGAAAGCTGTTTCACTGTATCTTTTATTAACTTATACCAGTTTTTTCTTTGAGTAGAAGCTCACAATTTAGTAAATAGTGACCTTTAAGATGAAAGTTCAACAGCAACAAGTATTATTTATTGTTTGTGGTACTTCGCACCAAACCAAGTGTATTTACATATACCACTTTTATAAGTTTACATTCTTATTTCGTTTAATATTTTTAAAAATTATATTTATAAGATATAAGTTATTGATAAATATGTTTGTATGCTGTCTCCAAAACTTAAAACAAGAGGAAGTTCTGAAATCATTGTCTTAGATGAAAGGGACATGTGGCCAACTCTGCTGCTAGATGCTTTGGAGCTGGACATGCCCTCCAGCCTGGAGGCCGTCCCTCAGCAGGGGCGTGAAATGTAGATACGCTCTATTAATCCAGCACTTGTGGGCTGAGATTATCAAAGAGTGACGTTACAGTTCACTGTTTAAGCTAATGATGGAAACGTAGTTAACACTAATCTTACATTTATTATTGTGATTATGATGAAATGTTTTCATAAATACTACATGCAGCACTTAAAAACAAATGGCATTTCTCTTATTCAGTAATGTCTGTCTGCAGAATACTTTTCCTGATCGTGAATTCAGACAGTTATTATAAGTAGTTGTAATGAAATGGAAAGTCACTGAATTTGAGACTGAAGACTTCGATTTGATTCCTAAATTGGCAAATTATTAGCTATGTGACCTTGACAAGTGACTTATATTAACCCTGATGACCTTCCACTTATTCATAGGTAAAATATAGACATACCAGCGTGCTTTTCACGATCGTCTAAGGATGACACCATAAATGAATTTCTTAGTGCATAAGATCACAACAGGGCTTCTGATTGCCTTGCTCATTTTCTCCTTAGGGTCTGGCTCCATACTCGTATATAGTATGTGCTCAACAAATATCTGTTGAATTAACTTATCATTCAACCCACTAGGGTTACACACAGGTTTTCTGCCAGAGAAATAATTCAAAAGATTTGCAGTGTCGTCATAGAAAAATAATGCAAACATAGCTTAAATAATTGGCAGCAGGTTAGTATTATGAAAAATATACTCTTTCTGAAAAGAAGTTTGTAACTGTGTACTTTGTAAATTTTTTAGGAGGAGCAAAACAGAGGCAAGCCCAATTGGGAGCATCTCAACGAAGATTTACATGTACTGATCACTGTGGAAGATGCTCAAAACAGAGCAGAGATCAAACTGAAGAGAGCCGTTGAGGAAGTGAAGAAATTACTGGTACCTGCAGTAAGTAAGAATTTTCAAATATTGGATTTGGGTTCCAACTCCTTTTCTGGTTTAATTTTAAAATTATTGTAAGGTTATTGTAATAAAACACATGTGAGAAATTTTATTCAGATACACAGTACAAAAACGATTTATGACTCCTTTGCTCTAATATAATAGACGTAGACCTCGCTCATACTTTTAGATGGGAAAGACTTTATGTTTTGTGAAGGGAGTGTTGTGAGGGAGCAGACTCAGTAGTGGCCTTCAAAAGCAGTGTTACCGTTGCCTCATTCCGTGACGTGGTGAGCACGTGGGCAGCTCGTAAGGAGGGTGCTCAAAGCTTTCTTATTTTAGCGGGACGGTGTTTCACTGTGGCAAGTCAGGAGAGTGGCAGAGAGGTCTGCACGTCCGCTGGGCCAGCCGCGTCAGTAGAGCGCATGAGTTGCCTGTGGGCTCTGGTACTCTCCTGGCATGTCGTCTCCCGTGGGACGCTTAATGCCCCATAGTGGAATTTACTGGAATAATAGAATAAAATTTCTTTGAGAAAAATAAGAGCCACCTTTCTCTGAGGTGCCGGGCACCTCCGAGTTATCATCCTCCCCGTCCATTCCCTCGGTCTCCGTCTGCCCCAGTCTACTCCCTGTCCCTTCAGAACTGATGATTGAACTACTACCAGAATATTATCTTTTTCAGTGGAAAATAAAAATAAATGATTGGATTTCCAAGACATTATTAAAAATTTTTACGTTAGTAAAATATATGGAAACGTAGACCCTAACTTGCTGTTGAAAAAGCTAGGGATGCTGTCAGCATGCTGTCCACCAGAAGTGCATTGACGTGCACGTAGGTGAGCAGAGCACCTGCTCTTGTTCACTCCTCAGGCATTCTGTTCTGCAAGCAGACTTAAAATCATAAAGAGTTTCATGCAAATTCTGTTTAATAGGACTTATTAGGAATATAAACAAGCAGAGTAAATATAAACATCTGTATAATTGTATACTGTTAAGTAACTGTATAGTCTTCCTCCTTTTTCTTGATAAGTGTGCAATATTGAAAAGATGTATAGAAAAGAATTTCTGTTTCCCTAAGCGTACTGGGCTGTTAATCTCATGATCACACAGAGTTACTTAACATTAAGACATATTGCTCTGTGTAACTGAAAACAGT
Organism: Pteropus alecto; assembly: GCF_000325575.1. NCBI lineage: Eukaryota > Metazoa > Chordata > Mammalia > Chiroptera > Pteropodidae > Pteropus > Pteropus alecto. The sequence continues at coordinate 7,299,741 of NW_006438073.1, forward strand.
CAGCTCATGTAATATAATCAAACAAATGAGCTCACCTGACATATTAAGTAGCCCAGTCTCTAATAATTAAAAACTCTCATTGACTTAACATTTTTCAAATCATTCTCTGAACTACTTTAGTTCTAAAAATTACTAACCTGTGAAAGAGCATTGAATTGGAAATGTACTGTGTTACTAACTAGCTATGTGTCTTTCAGAAAGTCAGTAAACTTCTCTGTGTTTCCTCACTCACAGAATGAGAGTTGGAGCAAATATCCTCTCGGGATATTTTGGCTTTAAAATTATTTACCTTTGGGTATTAAAAGGTGGCAGTAGATAAAAAACGACAAACTTTAAAAATTTTTATCGTTTATATTTTAAGTGAAAATAGCACTTTTATGATAAATCGATTTCCAATGGGAGTATTTTAGGATCGTTATTAATTGCTAGCTCTGAATTAATTAAAACTTTCCTAGAATTACAAATTGTAGAATACAAATACTTTAAGGGATGGCGTCTATAAAGTGATTTGACCTTGTTGTTGTTTGTTATTCCTACCCCATTTCATTATATAGATATGTTTATTGTAACATGGATGCTCTAAAGAATTTATTTTAATTAAACAGAACATTATTATACATTTCTGATGATGATACCATATTAAACAAGGTTTAAACAAAACAGAAGCTTTACAATCCTGAGGTCGCAAGTAATTCTGGATTTTACTTAGATTATTGAGAGACAGAATACATAGTATTTGAGAGCTGGCTTGTGAATTTGAATCCTGTTTTTGTGGCTTTTTAGCAAGTCTGTTCTTCGTAATCTGTCAGATTGGGACATCATTAAATTATCACAGAGTTATTGTGAAATTCAGCGAAGACGATAGATATATGGAAAATGCTTAGCGTAATGCCTAGCACATAATTGTTCCATTAAAGTTTGCTGCAGCTTTTTGTCATTGTGCAAGTAATATTATTATACAGTTGTATAGGTTTATGTGTTGTTATTCCTTCAAATGCTGATTATAAAAGGAATGCATTAATTCAAGATTAGAGAAAATATAAGTTTCTAACTAATTCATTGTCACTTGAAGTAAATTGATTTGGCCCTTAAAAAAAATCCAGTGTAAGGCTCATTAGTTTTTCAGTGCTTAAATATTTTCAAAAACATATTTTTGGATTGAAAATATTGGCCAATCTTGATCTTAAAAATAATTCACACATAAATGAATTTGGTTAATTCTGTTTTTCTTGCTATTTGTATAAAAGGTATAGTGGGAATGATGTAGAGACCAGCAATTATTTTGAAATGTATTATGGAAGATGCCCTTGTATTGAGTTGAGAATTACAGAAAAGAACTGTCACCCTAACTCACTGGGATTTGACTAAGGGTGCCAGAGTCACTGTAGGAAAGAGCATGTTTCTTGTTGGCATCAGCATTCACATCTTGTCTAACCTCAGACTGCCCTTCCAATAGATCGTCTTGATTCTTGTGTTTTATGAAAACTTTTTGAAGCTTTTTCTGTGGTTGTCACGTCTCAAAATTTATCTTGAGAATGGTGGTGCTTAGAGTTTTGTTCTGTTGACTATCACTTAACCATTGAGTTAACAGAAATTTACAGGCCTTTTAGATTTGGGATTTTTTAGTTGTGCCTTCTCTGTCTCTTCAATATTCTTTTGCACGGTTTGGCATTTACAGCCGTTACCACTGTCCAGATTCAGTCGAGTGTATTTTTTTACATCTCTCAAATTACCTCCCTTTCTCTCAGGCGCCTTTTCTTTACCCAAAGTCAAGCCAGTTCTCTCAGAGCCCCACAGCCGGTGCCCCTGCTTGTCGTCTTGGGCCCTTCTAAGCCATCTTTACATTGCAATCTGGTCATACGTTTTCCTGCTTAAAAACCTTTTAATGGTTCCCTCTCACCCTGAGAAAAGAATATAGAACTCGTTAACGTGGCCGGCCATCCACGTTCCTCCGTGATCTGCCATAGCTGACCTTTCAAGCTTCCTTTTTCACTCTCTTACTTAAAGCGCACACGCGCGCACACACGCGCACATGCTCCTCACTATAGACCCACAGATTGAATCATTTTGTATTTATTTGAATTTTTTGAAACTTCAGTCTTCTCTCCTCTGAGCCTCTGCAGTTCATTCAGCAAATGTTCGTTATGTACTTACACCGTGTCCGGTGTCGAGGATACAGAGAGAATAAATACAGCTTGGCAGCGAAGTGCCTGCCATTGCGAAGCCTGCCTTCTGGTTGGCTGGGGGAGGTTAGATCACTGACAGTAGCAAAAACAAACCTAAACTAGATTAGGTTGTGATAAAGTGATGAGAAGGAAAATAAAGCAGTGTCAGGGGACGGAGAGCCATGGCTGAGGGGACTGTCCTGCATGGGATGATTAGCAAATGCTCTGAGAAGGTAACGTTTGAAGGGAGCATCGAAACGCGTCGCAGTCATGTGGCTGTCCGAGAAGTTTCCTGAGCACAGGGAACAGGCAGCGAGAGCACTGGCCGTGGAGCGGGTCACTGGGTATCGGGGTGGTCCAGCGTGGCGCTTGGTGAGCGGGGGAGTCGCGTCGGGGGGACAGCAGCTTACAGAGGCCTGTGGGCCCTGACCGGTATATTGGATCTTAGTCTGAGATCGCAGCTGTCGGAGGAACTGGAGGAGAGGAATGACATGGTCCAGTGCTTATTTCAAAGGGTCGTTCTGAGTAGAGTCCATCTTGAGGGTGTTGGTGAAAGCAGAGATGCTAGTGTGCAAGCATCTGTGGCTCAAGTGGGACGACAGTGACTCGGGCTGGTGTTGAAGGTGCCGAGGGGTCGGACCGTGGGTCTGTTTGACAGTAAAGCCGACGGGAATTGCGATGGGTTGGGTGTTGCATATGTGGTGACCCAGGTGTTTACCCTGAGAAATTGGAATTGTCTTTCTTTTACACTTTTGGGGGAGCAGGTTTCGGAGGGAAGTCAAGAATTGTGTTCGAACGTGTAAAAATTGAGATACCGAATGTTCGATGGCCATTTAGTCATAACAAAGTGGGGCTTTGGGACGGAGCTAGCGGACGCCCGTTTCGGAGTCGTCACCCTCTTGGGACTGGGTGCTGTTGCCTAGAAGTTGGAGAGGGGGTAGAGAGCTGGTCGGAGCTGCGCCCCGGGTTCTCCGCCTCTTCGGTGGGCAGTCAGGGGGAGGAGGGCGGCCCAGCGAGGAAGACTGAGGAGGGGCCGCGGAGGCCGGGGCACGGCTGGGGTCACGGGGCCATCTTCAGGTTGCTGCTGAACATTGTTTGGCTGTGATAAGACTGCGGACTTCATCCCTGAATTTGGCGAGCTAGTGGTCACTGCTGACCTAGACGATCCATATTTTTGGAATGGCGAATTTTAAAAGCCTGATCAGCTTGGGTCAGAAAGACTGGGACAAGAGGCAAAGGCGCTGGGACTTTCTTCTCCTGGCCCCGTTGTTCATGCGAACGAGCCCTCAGTGCCGTCGGCCTCTCAGTGCTTTCTTCTTGTGAGGGACCTTCTCCCGCTGCAACCGCCCAGCCTCCTTCCCAGGGCACCGCCCTAAGCACACAGCCACAGAGCGTCCCCCACGGGACAGTTCCCTTCTGGTCACTGAGAAGGGGCTGCGTGCAGTGGCAAGCAGAGTTAATTAACTTGTGCGTATGTACTTACGGGAAAAGTCTCTTGAAGTAGAGACTGGATTAGAGGAGCAGAGCATTTCAAGTTTTACTACTTCACTCATCTGAAAACTTGTGTTAATTTGCAGCCCTGCCAGCATCATAAGTTTCTCAGCACAGTCTCAAACCCTGGGGATTGTTGAGCTTTGTAATCTTTGCTTTTTTAATAGAATTATTTTTAAAAGACATGAGCTTTAGGCACAAAAATATGAATAAAATAACTCTCACGGTTCTTATAACTGTTACTTTAGGTCATGTTTTATCTGAAAGTGCTGCTGTGTGATATAACAGATATTCTCGTAACAGAAAGCGATATTTTCATCTCCATATCTTGGACGAGTACATAATTCCTAGTTTCATATTGCTTCTATGGGGAATATGATTTTGGTTTACATTATCCTTTACAAAGTGGATTTATAGCTTATGTGTGGAATTGTCTTTGTATTCAGTGTAAATGTTTCTTACCTAACCATGTAGAATAAGTTCTTTTTTGGAAAGATATAGGAAGTTATATGTATTTCATTGGTTTTGTGCCCATTTTGTGTAATATTATATAGCAAAAGTTCTAACCCTGGCTTGAGGGAGTGGGGAGTGGACAGTGGAGAGCCGTAGGCTTTTTGCTTGATCTCAGATTTCACAATTAAATGTAATAAGTGTTGCGTAAATATTTTACACATCTGCTGATTTTTAAGGTTAATAAATTTGGGTAAAGGTTGTACCTGTACTCCTTAGGATACAGTTCTAATTTTTCTAATAATTTTGATGATTTGAGTGTGTTTCCATCAATTTATGTAAAACTGCACAGAACTAAATGTTTAATAAATCAGTTCAAACCCTCTAATTTTAAATTGAGGTTTCAAAACAACCATAGAAGTAGGTTCTTTTCCCCCCATTTTTCCAACAAGCATATGGACTCAGCATTATTAGTGCAATTATTTTTTTCCACAAAGCAGTTTAATATTCTAATTCTACAACAAAACTTTATTTTTCAGCTTTATTGACACATGATTGACAAATAAAAATTGTGTATATTTAGCTTGTACAGTGTGATTTTTAAGGTGTACCTTGTGAAATTTTCATCCCAATCAAGTTAACACATCCATCACCTTCACATAGTTACCATTTTTTAAAGAAGTTTGCTACTCTCAGCAAATTTTAGGAAGACAGTGCAGTATTACTAACTTAACCACCAGGCTGAACATAAGTTCTCATCAGTCATTCATTGTATGACTGAAAGTCTGCACCCTCTGACCAACATCTTCCCATTCCCCACCCTGCCCGCCATCTTGCTGCTCTCCCCGGTTGTATGAGTTCAGCTTTTATATTCAGTTTTGCATTTTCTAGATTTCATAAAAATGAAAGTTATTTTGTGTCTGACTTTTTGGACTCAGCATGGCTTTTTTGAGGTCTGTTCATGCTGTTGCATACATCAGTAAGTTACTCCTTTTTGTTGACAGTTGGTATCCCACTGAATAGATAAGCCACAGTGTGTTTATTCTTTCATCTGTGTAGTTTTAATTTTCATTTATCTGAAGACAAATGATGTTGAGCATCTTTTCATGTGCTTCTTAGCAGTTCATTTATCTTCTTCGATGAAGTATCTGTTTAGATTTATCTGTTTTTATCGGCTTGTCTTTTTTGCCGAGTTCTAACAGTTTTTTATGTATTAGGGAAATAAATCCTTTGTCAGACAAATATTCTAGTCCATGGCTTGACTTTTGTTACCTTGCGTTTGTGTGGGAAGGCTTTTAAGCACAGAATCAATGTATTCGTAAATATAGAACTTTAAGACTTTTTTCTGATTTTTGTATTTTTCAAGAAGTTTGTTCTTGACATCTAAGATTTTTGTCATTAAGTTGTTCATATCATTCCCTTTTTATCTTACAGTCTGTAGGATCTGTGGTAGTGTCCCTTTTTTCTTTCATGATGTTAGTGATTTGTGACTTTTTCTCTTGATCGTCTAGCTCTGGAGGTTTATTCATTTCTGCTTTTGTACTTTTCTTCTACCTGATTCGGGTTTAATTTTATTTTCACTCTTCTTAAAAAGGTGGAAGATGAGTGATTTGAGACTTTTCTTCTCTACTTTTGAGACCTACCTTTTAAAGGTGTAAATTTCTCTCTGAATAATGCTTTAGCTGCATCCCCAAATAATGTTACGTTGTGTTTTCATTACCACTTAGTCAAAATGTTTTGATTTCCTTTATGACTTCTTTTTTGACTCATGGGTTATTTCCAGATGTTTCCAGATATTTGGGACTTTTCTATTTATCTTACCATAACGGATTTCCAATTTTTGTTTTGCTCAGAAAATCCATTCTAAAATACTTTAGTCTTTTTGAAATTACTCATAACTTTTTATAGTCCAGCAAATGATCTGTTTTGATTAATATCTCACATACACTTCAGAGTGTGTACATTCTGCAGTCGTTGGATATATGTCATTTAGATGAAGGTGATTGAAAATGTTCAGATCTTCTGTCTTTATCTGTTTTTTTTTTCTAGTTTTGTTAATTACTGAAAGACGTGTAAAGATCTCCATTCATTGTAAAAAATATGCACACTAGTGTGTTCTTTTTTCATCGCATGAAATAGCAGACTAATTTGGTGTGCTCATATGCCCAAGTACATGTGTTTGTATAGCTTACACAACCTATGTGAAGAGGGTTTGGCATCATTAAAAGATTTCACTCGTTTTTTATATAATGGTAACTTTCCCCTTGTTTTAATTTTGAAGTCCCCCCCCCCAAAATGGCGATTATGTTATTAGTCAGCACATTCTCTAGAGAGATAGTACCCAAGGTGGCAACTAGTGTTACAGAAAAGTTATGAGTTCACAGAAAGGCATCAGGTGCTTAAGGAAGAAGACTTCATTGACATAGGTTAGTGAGACTTGAGCTAAACTTCAAGATGCGGAGTTCAAAGAGACAAGATTAGTGTATTTGTCTTTTAGGGATAGGGAGTTGTGCATTTTAGGTCATTGAAAGTGATGACAGTTATAATAGGATTACACAAATCACGGTCAGGGACTGTCACTTAAACTCAGAGCTTTTATTTTTTGATTTGTAAAAGTGGGTTATTATTGCTCATTTGCCTGAAAAGGACTTTGTAAAGGTAATAACAATCATTTTAGCTATGTGGAAGTGCAAGACACATGTTTTCTCTTTCCTACTCTTGTTTTTTTATATGGTATATGTACTGATTAAGTCACCTAACTTGCATCATTAGCCATATCAATTACAACCTCAGTTTCTGGTCACAGAAGGCATCACACCAAAAGAAAGTAATTCTCTTCCCTACTTACAAAAACCTTCATTGCTAGTCCTGATCTCATTAATATAGGCTTTTGTTTACAGTGGCCTAATAAGAAAATTATGAAACTGTCTATTAATGTTACTAAAATATAACATCTTGTGTAAATTGCCCCCCCAACACACACACACTCACTCACTGTGTGCATCACGTATTGTCTCAAGTGATAACTCTCTCTCTCAATTCTCATTGCAGTGAGTTAGAAAATAGTAAATACTATTATTTGTATTCATTAGCTAAGACCTTATATGGATACATATTCTGTGATCTTTTCTAATCTTCAGAAGGACCTAAAAACACTAGCAGTGGAAATAGGGGAATATTGTACTGGAATACATTGATATGAAGCCTGAGAAAATAGAGGTGAGGGCTTTATGCTTAAATCTCCTTCCCCAACATAATTATTCCTCCTTTTCAATAGAAATGAAGGTAAAAGGTTTCTGTTGAGATAGAATATGAAACTGGAAAGACTAAATAAGTACTAACCTGTGTTAGAGAAATTAAGTGATTTCAGGCAGCCGAAGTTTACCTTGTGTCATAATTAAGACAGACTTGGGCATACAAGATGCCACCAGTTCCAATTTATAAAGTGTTTATTTCAGACTTTTTTACTTTATGGTGGGTATAATCATGTCTTTTTTCTTTGGTGTTTCATTTTTCTCTTTAAGTTTAATTCTAGATGTTTGAGAACTTGAACATGTATCAGTCGTGAATATATAGCTGGTTTCTTTATGAAAGCATTTACATACATAGAGTTCAGTAATATTAAACTAAATAATTGATCTAATAGATTCTGACAAATTTCCAGTCGAAGATCTTGAAATTTAAAGTTATTGCCCATTATTTCAAGGAATATTATGAAATTAGAAAATATTTATCAAAAGAAAAGTGATTTTAATTCACTTATTAAAAAACTTGATGTCATTGTTATCAAACTTTGGGAGAATAGTAGAAAGGGATCCATCACAAAATCTTTCTTTTTTTTTTTTTTTTTTTTTTTGTTAAGTTTGCCTTTTATGCTTCCCAAACATTCTTTTCTGTCTAATGCCGTATACCTTTGACTGTTGGTTAGCTGTGTATTAATCGTAACCTGAAAATAAATGAAAAGAAGAAGATAGGAAGAGACATAATGATGCTAGAGATAGTCCCATCTTATAGGTAAAGGTTTTTACTGGATTATTAACGTACTGATGGCGCTGCATTTAGTTCTTGACCAAGGTAGCAATAATTGAAATCTATGGTATTATTGGGCCTCCATTTCATTGGGAAAGAAGGCAAGGTACTGAAAGATTTAAAAGACATCTAGCTGTAATGCGCTTGCTCTTTCACAGAGCTGTATTATGAGAGACCACCTCTCTCATGTAAAGAAAGGTGTTGCTACTGTTTTCTGCCCTGTGCAACATTTTAATCTGAATGGGAGATCTGTCTGGGGACCGAGTACAGTAATTAGCAGTCTCTTCAGAGTGTCAGAGCAGAATTACCATTGTAATGGTTTAGCTGCAGGATAAAAGGATTGAATTTGGGTCGGCAGGTCTGCCAAACTAAATGAGTCGCCATGAGAATTTTCAAATGGAAGAGGCGTTTACTAAAAGCAATGTGGCGCGTTTGAATAAACTCATAAATTACAGGTCTGAAAAGAGCCAGCCCTCCCTTTCTCTCATATAGGCCGGACTGTGTAGAAGACTGATAGCTTCGTAAATTCTTAATGAGTTGGCCCATGCTACCGTGTAGATGATCTGCTTATAAGGCTTGTCTTTTCACTAAATATAGCACCATAGGCACATTTAAGGAAAGATATGTTGTTCCAAATCTCTGGAGGAAAGAGAAGATAAAACTCTAGATATAATCTTCCCTTCCTAAATTAAATATATCTTCAAGTGATGCTATTGGAGTGTTTTAATAAATATTAACTTGATATTAACTTTAATATTTCTCAGTGCATGTTAATAAATCTCTATCTTTCCACTTGTCATAGTTGTCTCACAAAGTTAGATGAACATTTACAGTTTTGTTTTGTTTTGTTTTGTTTTCCAGAAAACAGATAAGGTACTAAAGCTCATAAACTGGATTATTCAGGTCACATGTAAACATTTTCAGAGAGAGCTTCACATCTCCACTGTCTCGGAATGACTGGGTTTTAGTATAAGGGCTGGTAGCAGGAAGATGCTCCCCACATGCCTGCGGCGGGGCCGGCACCTGTGCTCCTGCAGCCGCAGCGGTCCTCAGGACAGCAGGGTGGTAGTTCTTGCATTGCTGGTTTCTATCTGCGCTCCAGAAAAAAACACTCCGTGAAATTTAAAACTTTGAGACTGTAAAATATTTTCTCGCAGTACGTAAGGCCTTTGGGGCAAGTCTGTTAATGTTTTCAAGCTCCTAGGATCCAGTTTCATAAGGAAAGTAATTATTTGGTTGTTGCTAACCTTAGTGGCCTGAAAATGTAGATGCATCTTTCAAAAATGTTTCCCAGAGATGCAGGTATGCAGAGTGATTGACTCAGGTAAGAAAGTATATGATGTTTTTAAAGTACAGTAAGTATATTTTGTTTATATATTAATCATTCTTAAAGTATAATTACATATCAAAGTAGTCTGAAATTCTGTAGTTCTAAGGTTACTATTGAATGCTAATTAGTAAGTTAATAAAACTTGACTCAATGACAGATAAGATTTTCTTTTTTTCTTTCTTTCTTTTTTTTTTTTTTAGGGGAGGCAACCCTTGGTTGACGTCACAGATTGCAAGGAACAGATTGCAGCTTACAGTCCCTTATTTTTTAAAATTTTAAAAACTTTTTTACACCTATAGCACCTGGTCTTCCTAGGCGGTCTCCCATCCAAATACTAACCAGGCCCGACCCTGCTTAGCTTCCGAGATCAGATGGGATTGGGGTTGCAGTTAAGATTTTCTAAAATCTCATTTAAATTTAGCATACAAAGACTATCCTCGAAGTCCTTAGGAGAGATCGCTAGAACTCCTGGAATCAGAGTGGTTCACATGCCATGCACTGTGGTGGCTACTCCGAGTGCACTGTGCGTGGCTACTCCGCTAGGAATGCGGGCTTGTGTACTGCTGTAGGAGATGTGATGAGAGAGAAAAACACTTGCAGAAATTGAAATGTGCCGATTCTTGTCCTACAAAGCGGGGCGATGCTCAGTGAAATTTAATGTGATTCCACATCAGTTTCTTGTTCTGCCCCGCCCCCTCCGTGGTGGTGGTGGTGTTCACTCGGCCTCAGGGCAGCTACAGGAGCATTTTTCCAACTAGAATTTTCACAAATGATTAAAAGTGATATGTCTGTGGATAGCTGTCCTTATGGACAGATTAAGAAGTGTGACAAGGTGTAGGTTTTAGGACTTCAGTCACTTCCATACCAAACTTTTACAAATCACCAAGAGCTGAATGAGCTCTCTGTACTCTGTCCAGCTGTAATGTTGTCTGGCCGTGAGTCAGGCTTTTAAAAATCCTTGGTAGCGATAATAAAATATGCCTTGTCTAGGGTAACTGATCAAGCTTTCACAGATATAAGCTCTGTATGAAAAACATCCTTTTGATTCTCGTAAGGATTTATTGAGGAGTAGCTTCTCCAAATACAAAACTTTTTTGAGACAAAAATTTTAGATAGTGTATAACTTTCAATTTGAAGTGTTATGAATATAGAATGAGATTCTGGGCACAGAATAATAGGGCAGTATGTGTTTATTCCCTAAGCAATATTTTTGCAATTTATATATAGGAAGTCCTTCCATTTTTATCTTGTATTCCACGTATCCTTCAGAATTTGCATCTTGAATTTATCATTTTATACTTGCTTGTACCTGTTTATTCTTAAATATTAATGTCCCTATCTCATAAGTAACTATGCTGCTCACTGGCTAGGAAAATGCATTTTAGTTTTTAAAAATATATATTCCTATTAAATGTATGGTATTCTACACAGCTATTCTAAAAGTAATTTACATTATACTTTTATTAAAAATAATTAATAGAAAAATAGATGAGTGATTTCTCACTGTATCTTTAGTTCAATTCTTTTCATATATCCCTTTAATTTGTTCGCATGCCCTACTGATGGTTGGTGAGTAGAATCATGTTCCTTATATGTAGGCAAAGCATTTGTAATTTATTCACTTTGTATTAACGAATATTGAAACCGAATTGGCAAAAAGTGAAGAAAAGCAATGTCCCTTATTTTATTTAACTTGCTTGTGTTTTTAACGTTTATATTTAATGTTTCTTGAAACATTTCAGGTATTGTGATATTTATGAGTAAAATTATTTATATACTGCCATTGTGGAATTTGGTAGTGTAATTAATGACTCAGATGAACATTTCAGTATTATATCGAGATTGTTTCAGACAAACTTACTTGATAGGTCATCTTATGGTTTGATTTCCTTCTGCATTTTGGATAACTGAATTCTGAAAAATTTAATTACAAAAATGACACTAAGTAATGAAGCACTTCCTTTATGAGAATTACTCTGAAGCCTATATTACAGAATTATATTGGTAGATGTGTTGAGTTTTTAATTGTCTTAACCTTTAATGCCCTTGTGAGGGAAAACATTTTATCTTTAATGTATGATTCATATATAAAATGTAAATTGAATTGTTTTTGAAGTTCTGGCTTTAAACTGACATGCCATCAGCTTATTTTGGTAAACCTCTTGGTAGACTTTATCTCTGGGTAAGCCAGCAGATTTGTGAATCAGCTTGCTTTGTGATATTTATTTTATGAATTCTCCTGTGAATGATGGTAATATACTCTGTTTAAATAAAATGCTTTGATTACTGAATCAGTGAAATTATAATATATTTGTGGAGATTAAAAGACCCTTTTAATGACTGTCAAAAAAGCAAGTCACTTCACAAACTTCTGTTGAAACTGCTGTTTACCAGGCCAGAAACCAGGACTTCAGTGTGCACAAAGGTTTAGATTTAGGAAGTCGATGAGGGACGGACAAAGGTAACGAGCTTGCCAGTTACTTATCTAAGATCTCTTGATGCTTGCTCTTCAGAAATGCCATGCTGTCTCTAAGAGCAGATGCTTTCTAGAGTGATCTTCTCTCCAGTTTGTTCTTCTTGGTCATTCTTATCCTAACCATATCTCCAGGGTCTGCTGCCATTGTTATTTTCTTCAGTGAGGTTCTGATCTTGAACTCCAGGTCACCAGCCTGTCCACCACCTCTGTTCGATGACTTACAGCCATCTCAAACCACACATTTCCTTCACCCTCCTCCAATAGTGATTCCTCCATTGCTCCCTTTACGTGGAAGCCATTCATGGCCTTGGAGTCGTACATTCTTCATCTTACCTTGTTTTCCCCCTGCTCCCACTCCTTCAACACCAGGTTCGCTCTGCTCCCGCCTTTCAGTAAGCACAAGCCTCCGTCTTTCCTGTTTCCAGTGTTGGGCTAGACCCGGTGGTACTCCCCGCTCACCGTAGCCAGAGCTGCCTTCTTAATGTGCAGGAGCATAACGCTCCTGGCTCCGGTGCCCCTGGCTTCCTTCACTGCGTGGTAAAACTGCGAACTGGTAAACGCGGCGGCCGTGGCCCGTCTCCATCTGGTGTGCACCTACCTTCCATTTTTGTTTCTGCCCTTTCTCCTTTGCCCACTCACACTCCCCTCATGTGAAATAACTCGCAGCTTCCAGAACACTCCTTGTTTATTGGTGTATTATAGTGACCTCTGGAGTGGGCGCGGAAGAGGTGGGTAGTAGCTTTCACAGTAGAGACTAAGCTGGGAAAAGGCTCAGGAAAAACCACAAGAAAGATTTAGTAATCCAGTGCTTTGAACAGTTTAAAATCAGCAAATAGGGAATTTATGCCCTAAAAACACTACACAGTATTTGTCAGGTTTTTTAAATGGGTGCACATTAATATACAACAGAAGTCTTCACTTTCTCATTCATAACCTCTTTAAAAAGCTATTTTTTTTTAATCCAACACAGTACTCTTTTAACAGGTGTTTTAAGCATCTGCTTATATTCACTGAACCAACAGTGTTATGTACACCAGGAGCCTGATAGTGCAGTTGTCTACAGTCCGTTCCGCAACAGATGAAGACGTGAGCTCCTAATAATATGCAGTCACGACGTTGGTTATGCAGAGTTTTCATGAGAAATCAGGAGAATTTTAAACTCACCTTAATTTATTTTTTCCTGTGGGAATTTTTAGTAATCAAAGATTTTGAGAACGCTCTAAATCTAATACTATAAAACCAATCAGTGTATAAGAGGACAGATCCAGTGTCAAAATATTTCTAACTCGGCGAACCAAAGCTGTTGCCTTTCTTTTCACCACCAGCAAATTGTTTCTTAAATATTCATACCAAATATTTAAAGCACCAACCATCTTAATAAAAAAGATGCTTACCTGTGGAACATCAATGAGACTTTAACCACCGGTATAGTAGTTAGCCAGTGCGTGTGCACATTTTCTAATGCATTGCCTCCCGATTCCATTTCTTATCATGCAAACTCATCTGTTTAGAAAAATACCAGTTTGTATATTGATGCCAGTGGTGAGAATTGTGCCACCCCTCGCCATAATTATACAGATCGAAAGCACTAGAACCTGCTGACGTGAAAAGATACTTCTGTAGTGTAAGAGCCTAGTGGAGCAGTGACTGAGATTTGGTCACGATTGTTAGTACAAGCAACGTCTTTGAGCCACTCACCTACCCTTTCCCCGCGTTCCTACGTGAAAAAGAGCATTCAGCAGCTTTTAAAGCATGCTCCTGCTACGTGAACCCCATTCTAGCTTCTGATTCTTATAAATGAGAGGTCCTTGGAGTATAAAAATCTGTCACTGGAAATTTAACATTTACGAGAATGCTAAGTTTTTATATGTCTGATATTTTCATAATAAAGAGGAAAAACCTAAAAGTAGAGGTGACTTTTAAAAACTATATGTTGTACATACATACGTATTGATACACATGCCTTACATATAATTACATAAAACACACACACACAAAATGTACAAAAGCAGTAGTAGTAAAACTGAGTCAAAGTACCAGTCATAGCGATATTCTCTCATCTTTTCCTTTGGGGTTACTGGGCGAGTTTGTCAGATGAGTGCCACCTGTCACAGAGAATGACCAGTTTCACCACGTGTGTAGTCTCTTTACTGAAATAGCATGTTTTAATATAATCTCAGTAGACAATTTTCATAGAAAAGAAAAGGTGGGGAAATCACAGCTTTTACTTGAAAATGCCTGAGAAAAATTCCAATTTGAGCCTTTATTCAAAGAACTTAGTGGCATTTTTCTATTTGATTAGCAGGTCTTTTGTTTAGATTGTTAAGATTAGTTATTGAACGGGCCATAAAATTAATGCACATAAGCCTGTTTAACAACATTCATTGGAAAAGCCTTTTCAGGACACATTTTGACAATGTGTGCATCTTCTGGAATAAAGTGGAGAGTAAATAAATTTAAGTTGTTGTTATTTATTCAAAAGAAGTAATCCACAATTGGGAAAGTAATTTGTAACAGTGATCTTTCTAAAGGCAAATGACGTTAAGCAGTAAGGAAGCGTTGCCTGCATCCCCACTGGAAGCATGTCAGTTCAGGATGTCCTTACCTGTCACTCTTAATCTGTGCGACCTTCCTGCATCTGGACTTACCTCTCCAAATGAGCAGGCCTCCCTGGTCCACACTTTCAGTTTGTGTGCTTTTAGTCAGTGTGGTCTGAAAATATTAAATGGAAAGTTCCAGAAGTAAACAGTTCACAGTTTTAAATTGCACACTGTTCTGAGCAGCATGATGAACCCTTGTGCTGGCCTGCTCGGTCCTGCGGGGCCGCGGACCGTGTGTCCAGCAGATATCCCCACCCCGTGTGCGCTGCCCGCCCATCAGCACCCCGCGCTGAGGCGATTATGGGATGGGCGGTTCCCTGTGCTTGTGTCCAACTAACCCGTATTTTACTGAATAGTGGCCTCCGTGCAAGAGCAGAGACGCTGGCGAGTCACATGTGCCAGAGAGAAGCTGCGAAGTACCGTAAGGGAAAAGGCAGGCGTCCTAGACTAGAAGACTTGGAGACAGCACGCTCACAGCACTCATCACAGCGTATCGTTATAGTTGTTGTTGTTAGGTGTTGATCTTTTACTGTCTACAACAAAAAGATTATAGTGCAGAAGACTTCTTCGTATTTGCCGTCACTGCGGTTATGCATCAGACGTCAGATGCTACCAGATGACGTTTGACGAAATTATCATCTTTTTTCCTTCTCTGCTTTGTTCTCCCGTGTCCTTAATTTGAGGTTCATAGTTTTAGTCAGCTGTTGGCAATGAAGGTAGGCCTTTAGATTTTAGATTTCCTAAGAAACAAACAAAAAGGTTAAGGAAGCAACCAAAATATGCGACCTCAGCTGTCACCATAATGGCACATCCAAAAACAGTTTGAGTATTAGTGACACTAGCAGTGGTGACTTCAGATTGCTCTGAAGACCCGGTGGCTTTATGCCTCTGCTCGCCTTTGAGGTCGTTAGGTTGTGCGTGGCAGCTCTGAAAGCTCGCGAGTGTCTTCTTGTGAAAAATGAGTGTCTAGAGTCCCAGTTAGAAGATGGACATCATATAGTAGCATCACCTGGAGGTCTTAAAGGACCGGCTGGGGGAATGAACAGTGTTAAGCACAGATCCTCATGGCTGAATTTTGTTCTGTTAACCCCCCGGATTTGAAACATTTTACATGTGTTCGCTCGGATGCTTTCTAGACAGAGAACCTCTAGTTATCAGAGCCTCACCCCGTGCTTTTTCATTGGATCTTTCAATACGCTCTGTAAACTTCTGTCATGGTACCTATACACGTTATCGAACTTGCTTTACCTTCCTGTCTCTCCCCAAACTAGACTGTATATCTTAAAGGCAGGGAACACTTCTAATTCTTCCTATCTCTAGACAAGTGATTGGTCTTTGGTACATAATCAGTGTTCTGTAAACATAAATAAATTTCTTTTCCTTCCTGTAGATTCAGTGCTTATTCGGAATGTACACTTTATAGGTTCTTATTTTCAGAATTTTTTGTCAGGCATTCATTATGACATCCTACAGATGTCCACACACCACCACCCACCACTACCATTGCGGGTATGCTTTTTTAATTTCTTCCTTACTCCTCCCATATACCTCTCACAACTGATAGATTTTTAGATCATTATTTTCAGTTCCTACTCTTCCTTTTAACAAGGCTTTCTTAGGCTTGCGATGTGTGTATTTATGTCTTC
The DNA here is from genome assembly GCF_000325575.1 of Pteropus alecto. Classification (NCBI taxonomy): domain Eukaryota; kingdom Metazoa; phylum Chordata; class Mammalia; order Chiroptera; family Pteropodidae; genus Pteropus; species Pteropus alecto. The sequence continues at coordinate 7,315,928 of NW_006438073.1, forward strand.
CCTTCTATTGCCCCAACTGTATAGTCTGATAATGTCCATCTAAAACAGTCAACTTTAGAAGTCTTTTTATTCCCCCAGAAAGTAATGTGTTGCCTCTAATACTAGTATGTAGCCCTAATTGTAGCTCATATAAATCGTTTAAAACTTTGTCATTCCCATTAAGTTTACTATAAAGAATAACATCTCAAATTGTATCCTATTATATTTTGCATAGGAAGAAAGGAATGCTTCCTATGATCCATGATTTTTCTTTGAGTAAATGGATCTGTTTATTCTTTGCTGAAAAGGGGACCTATTACGCTAAAGTAAAAGTATTCGATAGCTTTATATAGATTAATAGTTTATGTAGTTCATGCTAAGTGAAATAAGCCAGACAGAAAAAGTTGAAAATCACATGATATTACTTATATGTGAGATATGAACCTAAAAGCAACAAATGAACAGGACAAACAAACAGAGACTCATGGACATGGACAGTAGACTAGTGGTTAGCAGAGGGGATGGGGAGGGAGGAGAGGGGAGGTAGACGGGGTAAAGGGGCTCGAATATGTGGTGACAGAAAGAAATCTAACTATGGGAGGTGGACACACAGTGTAAATATATATATGCCTTACTGTTGACGTGTACAGATGAAACTTACTGGATTTTGTTAACCAATGCCACCATAAAAAAATAATTAATTTTTTAAAAAGTTTATGTAGTTCATGTAATATTGTGTGTGTACGTGTGTTTGAGTCTTTTAAGCTTTTCTGGATAAAGTGCATCATGCTTATTCCCTACCTTACCTTGCATTATCTATGGCAAGTTGTAGCTGCTAAACCAGGTACAGATGCTCTTCGACTTACAGTGGGGTTATATTCTGATAAACCCATCGTAAGATGACAAATATCATTAAGTCGAAAATGCATTTAATACGCCTAGCCTCAGCGAGCATCACAGCTTCGTCTTGCCTACCTTCAGTGTGCTCAGAACTCTGGCATCAGCCCAAGGCTGGGCAGCTATCGTGAGTGTTTTCGCAAGAGTAATTGCCTTCCTCTTCTTACCAGAAGCAAGAGGCTCAGATGGGTGTTTTGTCAGGATGGGGTGTGAGAACAGAGCATCTGAAAGGCACTGGCGGTAGTACGCTGCGGAGCGCTGGTGGTTTACCCCCGTGATCCCGGGACCGGCTGCGACCTGTGGCTCTCCGCCACCGTCCAGCATCATGACAGTATCGTACTGCGTATCGCTAGCCCAGGGAAAGATCCACATTCAGAATTCAAAGTACGGTTTCTACTGAGTGGGTATCACCGTCTCACCATTGTAAAGTCAAAATCTTAAATGGAACCCTTGTAAGTCTGGAATCACCTGTATTACGACAAAGTGGGAGCATGTCATGTCAGATAGTATAATGGGAATTAGAAAGAGATGCCACGATGTTCCCCCTTGTTGTGTCTTTAACATTTTGACCCATGGATTTCTCAGTGAAACAGCATAGACATCTTTGCATGTCATTTGAACTAATGGCTTGCTATGTAAAAGGAAAAACCGCCTGTGTCACCCGGTAAAGCGATGATGCTAAGTTGTCTTTGCCTCGCCACCTAACCACAGCGGTTCCGATCCATCTTTGCAACAGGCAGGCATGCCTCGCTTCACTGCGCCCGGGGCTTCATCGTGCCTCGCCGACAGCCCGCCCTTCGCAGGCCGCAGGCTCGTGTCGGGCACAGCTGCAGCGCTGTCCTCCAGCGGCATGTCTCGCTTCTGCCTGTGTCACATCTCGGCGATTCTCGCAGTATTTCAGACGTGTTTGTTATCATTCTGTCTGCTGTGGCGATCTGTGATCTCTGATGTCACTGTTGCGATCGTGTTGGCAAATCGTGAGCCGCACCGTGGCAGAAGGCGACCTTCGTAAGTGTGTTCTGGGTTCTCACTACCGCCCCATCTCTCGTCCATGCCTTGGCCTCAGACACAACAGTGTTGAAATGAGGCCTTTCCGTGAAAGGAGGAGTCGCATGTCTCTCACTTCAAATCGAAAGCTAGACATGATTAAGCTCCATGAAGAAGTCCCGTCAGAAGCCAAGACAGGCCTGAGCTGGGGCCTCTTGCCGCAAACAGCCAAATCGTGGGTGTAAAGGGAAAGTTCTTGAAGGAAATTAAAAATGCTGCTCCAGTGAACACACGAATAATAAGAAAGGAAAACAGCCTCATTACTGACACGGAGAAAGTTTTAGTCTGTCTGTATAGACGATCAAACCAGCCACCACATTCTCTTAAACCAAAGCCTAGTCCAGAGCAAGGCCCGGACTCTTCAATGCTGCGAAGGCCGAGGGAGGTGACGAAGCTGCAGAAGGAAAGTTCGAGGCCAGCAGAGGTCGGCTCATGAGGTTTAAGGAAGGAAGTGGTCTCCATGACAGTACAAGGTGAAGCAGCAAGTTATCCAGAAGATCTAGCTAAGATAATTAATGAAGGTGGCTGCGCTGAACGACAGATGTCAGTGTAGACAAAACAGGCTTCTCTTGGCAGAAGATGCCATCTAGGACTTTCATAGTTCAAGCTTCAAAACTTTAGGGGACAGGCTGACTCTCTTGTTAGGGGCTAGTGCAGCCGGTGACTTTGGTAAGTCGAAGCCATTGCTCATTTACCATTCCGAAAATTCTAGGACCCTTAAGAATTATGTTAAATCTACTCTACCTGTGCTCTGTAAACGGAATTAACAAATCCTGAATGATAACATGGTTGCCTGACTATTTTAAGCCCACTGTTGAGACCTACTTTTCAGCAAAAAAAAAAAAATTCTTTCCAAATATTACTGTTCATTGATAATGCACCTGACCACCTAAGAGCTTTGTCGAAGGTGTACAACGAGATGAATGTTTTTTCTCCTGCCTCCTAACACAATATCCATTCAGCAGCCCACGGATTAAGGAGTACTTTTGACTTACAAATCTTATTGTTATTTAAGAAATACATTTCACAAGGTTATAGCTGCCATAGATAGATAGTGAGTCCTCTGATGGATCTGGGCAAAGCAAATTGAAAACCTCTGGAAAAGAGTCACCTTTCTAGGTGCCATCAGGAACATTCGTGATTCATGAGGTCAAAATAACAAAATTAACAGAAGTTTGAAAAAAAGATGACTTTGAGGAGTTCAGGATCGGTGGAGAAAGTAACTGCAGATGTGATGGTTAGTAAGAGGACTCGAAATAGAAGAGGAGCATGAAGATGTGACTGAATTGCTGCCATCTCATGATAAAACTTTAGTGGATAAGGAGTTGCTTCTTACTGATGAGCAGAGAAAATAGTTTATGGAAATGGAATCTGCACCTGGTGAAGATGCCATGAATATCGTTGAAGTGACAACAGAGGACTTAGAATTTTAAATCATAAAGCAGTAACAGGGTTTGAGAGGTTGGACTTCAATTTTGAAAGAAGTTCTGTGGGTAAAATGCTATCAAACAGCATCACATGCTACAGAGAAATCATTCATGAGAGGAAGAGTCAATCTGTGTGACAGACGTTGTTTTATTTTAAGAAACTGCCCCTGCCACTCCGGCTTTCCGCGGCCAGCACCCTGACCAGGCAACAGCCATCAACATTAAGGCCAGACACGTCACCACCCAAGATTACAACTCACCGAAGGCTCAGATAATGGTTAGCGCTTTCTACCAATAAAGTATTTTTCATTTTTGAGATATAATGCTATTGGACACTTAATAGGGTGCAGTATAGTGTAAACATAACTTTTATAGGCACTGAGAAACCAGAAAGTTCTTGTGACTTGCTTTATTGCAGTAACTGCTTTATGGCGTTAGTCTGCAACCAGACTCGCAGTATGTCCAGGGTCTGTCTGTACTGGGCTTCTGTGATATCAGGTTCGGTGAATTTCTCTAATGCTCTTTGATTTGCGAACATTACTCTTCTTGTGTTAGACTTAACACAGTATATCGTACTGGGTGCTTATTAGCCGTTTGCTAACTGAACTTTGAAGACTGGGAAGAATAAGGAACATGGAGTTAAAGAACCTTTTAATAATCAATAGAAATAGCAGATTATAATAGAGTCCACATAGATTTTTGACACAAAATGGAGTTGATGACGTAAACAGAGAGAGGAAATTGGTGTGGCCATAAATGCCATCTGGGAAATGCAGATTCCATGAAGTAGTAATGGGGACCCACTTCTGTCCAGGGGAACGAAAAGCACCGTAGGTCCAGCAGGTCCTCGAATAGCATCGTTTCTTACAGCGTTGATGAGATGCCAAAGGAACGTAACTCTTGTTCATATCAATTAGCCTGTGGTGAAATTGGTTTTGTTTTATGCTGTTTTGCTTAAAGTTGTAGAACCTACCAATGATTTTAAGTAAGGACTTACTGTATTTCAACATAGAGAATTAATAAAGGAATTGGTTAAACAGGTGTTGGGAACTGAAAACGGAAAAGGAGACAGGGTGTAAAGCAGATTTAGAAATGGCAGGAAGCAGCTATCACTCCAGGGCTGGAAGATGAGAGAGAGAGATTGGTACTATTATTAGATCTCAGACGCTCGAGAAAGTTCTATGCTAAGGTGGAGCTGAGACCACTGACGGTGATGCTCGGACCTCAGGAGCTCGGAGGAGTGGACGGACACGCTGGCTGGTGCTGCAGCTCGTGGGCACGCGCGGGAACACTGGGTCCAGAAGTGCATGCAGGGAGGAATCCTGGAGTCTGCAAGCAGCTGCCTCTCGCAGGGCGCACAGCTGAGAACAGCTGTTGCAGAAGGCGCCCCTTCCACCCCAGCTAGGTCTCCAGGCTCCCTTTAACGCCCCTCCCTGTGACCTCGGTTGTGGGAGCCTAACACACCAGCTAGCAACGGGGCAACGTCACTGGAGCCCCAGACCCAGCATTTGAAAGCATACAGCAGGTCAGTTTGGAACTAAGTTTGAAGAAAAATATTCTGAAAACGTGGGGGGGTGGGTAATTTCTCTACCAGCTTTCCAGGGTAAGTTGGGGTTAGTAGACCCCAGATGCATATTCAGCTGTCCGCCTGACATCTCCACTTTGGCGTTTGAAACAGGCATTGCAAGCTTAATATTTGATTCCGTATCGCTCAGCTGTTATCTTCCCATTAAATGGAGCCACTATATACTTTTATTGCTAATCTAAAAACCTCATTATCATCCTTTAATGTCTCCTTTCCCCTCAATCTGTACATCCAGCTGGTCATTAAGTCCTGTCAAGTTAACTTACCTTTTCTGTCTCTGTTATTACATCTACTTCTGTCCAATTCATCTTCTTCCGTCTTCTGGACCGGACTAAAAACTCATTCCTGGTCTCTTCATTTGCCTCCAATAGTAGTTCACAAAATAGCAGAATGACCCTTCAGAGACACATCCTGTTAGGTCACCTCCCTGTGTAAAATCCTCTATTTAAATTCAGGTCAGTGAAGTTCTTTGACAGACCTTTCTTTAGCTGACAGGCCAGATGCAAGTGATGATTGGTGTTAAAATTCTTTATAAATTTTGGTCACTCTTCCTTTTCTCTCTTCTCTGCAGATGTCTTGTTCAGCCTTGTTCTACAATTGTATTAGTCATGTACTTTTTTTTGTTTGGAAAATCTTTTATTCTCATTTCACGTTTATAGAAAAGAAATAGTCAGTTTTTTAATGTATTGAGCAAGTTCACTTTTGGAAGGCATCGAGGCAGTAAAGAACAATGGTCATTGATTAATTTATGGATACAAGTCATACAGAATTTCCTAAAAACAAAATGACAAAATAGAAAAGACGAGGTAACAGATGGCTGTATATGATTGATTCCCCCAAAAGGAACCACACGGGTTTAGGGAAACGGTACAGAACATGTGGAAATAGGGAAGACTGCGCTGAAGAGGGCTGTGGTCTGCGCTGTCAGAATAAGGTGCCCAGCATGTTCAGGGTCATGTATAACTTGGAGGCAGAAAAGCACAGGTTTGTTGTAGGGGGCAGGGGACAGATGATTTGCAGTGGAGGAAAACATTTGCAAATAGGGCCGCTCGTAGAAGTCATTCAATGCCTTGAATGCTAAGCTGGAGCGTCTGGGCTTTTCTTATAGGCAGTGGTTCAATTATCTTATTAATTGACACATTTTTAATGATTTGGAAATATTCATACTTTTTTTCAGTTCTCTATTATGAATTACGTTGTTGTAATGAGTTTTTTAAATTTGTGCTTTATAGATTTTATAATACCAAATGAACATGATTTTCTCCATTTCTTATGTGAGGGCTTTGAATTCAAAAGATACTTCCACTTAAAGGCCCCGCAGCATTGGAGCAGGTGTGACGAGGACTTTGCACAGGCCCCCCGGTTGGAAGCCACTTGTGCAGTGTGACCTTTAGTGACCTCGGACCAGCTAGCGACCTCCCCTCTCTGAGCCTCAGGATGACATAGTACCAGTGCCACAGATCTGCTGGGGAGCAGGATGCTCGCGCTGAAGGTCTGACATCTGGTCCTCGGGAGGTGGAACAGCACAGGGCAGTGGACCTGTAGAGACGCTTCCAAGTGTTTGCTATATTTGTAAACCTTTCCGTTTCAAAGGAAAAAATGTGCATTATAATGTTTTAATAATCTTTACATAATGTTTCAGTGTTACATATGTTTCAGAGGTAAAGGTGTTCTTCACAGTGTTTTAGTAATCTTCACATTGTTTCTCATGCGAATATTAGACACATACTCATCTGTCCCCTACGAGCCAGCCAAATTCCACTCTTAGATATTTATCCAAAGGAAATGAAAAGTTGTGTTCATAAAAAAAGCTTTGTACAAAAATTTTCATGGTAGCTTTATTCACAATATCCAAACTCTAGAAACACCCAAATGTCCGTAGCAGAAGAAAGGATAAATATAATATCATTCAGCTGTGAAAACAAATTAAGTACTGATACAGGCAGTAACAGGAATCATTTCAGAAATACGCTGAGGGAAAGAGGCTGGACACAACGGAAGTGGATAGTGTGCGATTTCGTTATACAACATTCTAGAAGAGGCAACACTAAACCGAGGTGACGGGGGTCTGATCAGCGTTGTCTCGGGGACTTGGCCGAGAAGAGGAGCAACGAAACGCTGAGTGGCAGAGACGTCGCGTGTCTCGATGTGCGTTCATCAACACCGACTGTTGCACTGGGACTCAGAGTCTCATTGTATACGAGTTACAACTCGGTGTTTTAAACGTAGAGCAAATACTGAAGGCCGGCCGAGTTGCGAGGCTCTTAGTGACCACTGTGCTGTGTCGTCAGACAGCATGCCACGTCCTTCGCTTCCTTTGTCAGAAGTGGGGAAGTCGGTGTTCCATCTCTGTAGGGGTGTTCGAGCAAGTTCTGCAAAGTGCCTTTCGAGTCGTCTAGGGTAGAGACGTATGATTTCAGGGCGCCACCCCGGATCAGCTTGTGTCTGGGAGAGAAGAGAAGGGGTCAGATGAACTCTGGCCCCATAGCCAGCGATGGAACGTAACTGGAGTGCTGGTAACTTACGAAACCAGCACGTTTTCTGGTCTGAAATCATATTAGAGAAGGAGGCGACGCACACCTTCCCCAGCGCTCAGGCAGGTGTTACTCTCAGGTCCCACTTCATACGAGCCGGGCGAGGGGGTCGAAGTAACCTCTCCTCTGTGAAAGTAAGTCTGTAATGACCTCTGCCATCTCTTGAGACACACAGCATCATGCTCTGTGAGTACACAGCGGCTGGGTGGTAGGGTGCCAGGGTGACGTTCAGTGCAGATGGCACCGCCAGGTTAAGATTCCAGCTTTGCCAGCGGAATTCCGTGCCCCGCTAGGAGGCGCTAGTGTAGCCTGCTGCGGTGTGATGTAATCCAGTGTGCACACTGCAGTTCATAATTTGCAAGTCACAGTGGCCTCTTGAGTGACGTCATTATGACATACGCCCCTGACGCTGCCTAGTAAAAGCTGTGCTGCTCTGGTTTTATTTACCCCTTGGGGGTGGGGGTCTCTGCTGATGTCACTACGTGCGTTACCTGCACACTGCAAAAGTTAGGCACGTGCACGACGTCCCCTGAGGCGCGCACGTGTGTCCCTCCCGTTGTCTTTCTCTTCGGCTGTCTCCCGTGTTGAGCACCGTGTCCAGCGGACAAGGGCGGTTACTTGGTTTCCACGTGAAGCGGTTCAATGAAGACACGTGTCCAGGCACCTCTTCTCTGTACGGGGCTCGCACGAGGCATCGTCACGTCCCGTCTTCCGTCTTAATTCTTAATTCGATGACATTTTCAAACGTGTACTACTTGCTCTCTGTGGAAGACGACCTAAGGCGTGTCTATCGTTTTTTAATTTATAGAGTGCGAGTTAGAGACTACTCTGGTATTCTGTTACGTGTATGTGCAACACATGGAGATGCCGCTAATGGCAGCTGAGTGTCCTGTGAGAGGACAGGCTTCAGTATGTCAGAACCTTCGCGTCCCTGATCTTCCTTTCCGGGTCGAAACAGGTGGCTGCAGTCACATATCTATTTTTAGGCTCGCGTAGATAGGCCGCGATGTATGTGGACCCTCTCAAGTGCGCACTACTCTTGTGTTTTCCACGTACAGGCAGAAGGAGAGGACAGCCTGAAGAAGATGCAGCTGATGGAGCTCGCGATTCTGAATGGCACCTACAGAGATGCCAACATCAAATCACGTAAGAACGAGACAGGCCCCGGGCCACAGCTGTCTCAGCCCTTCTGCCCTCAGACCTCTCTCCTTTGGCCTCACAGCACATGAGCAGCTGAAGTGACAGGTCGAAGTAACTGTCACTCGATACGGGGCTAGCAGTCCCATTTTGACCGCTTTCACAAATCGAGGACACTCTCTCGATTTTATTTTACGCCAGCGTGCTTTAAGTTTTGAGTTGATAAACGTCTCCTCTTTTGATGAAATTTCAACTTTAAGTTCAAGAGTTTAAGGGAATTTCCTATTCTGTTAACCACAGACTTAAGACTTCTAGGTTATTTTGTTACATTTATGAAAAGGACAAAACAATTCCAAACTTTTTAAAATTGACTTGGAATGTGAGTGCAGTGATCTTTTCGTTGGGCTCTGTTCTCTCTCCTCGCTTTTATGTTTTCCCTTCAGTATTTTTTCTCTATTGATTTTATATGTGAGTTCACAGAGAACAGTAGGAGATACGATTTTAAATCCATTTTTTCCTTTTGTGTATTTATGCGTGTTTTCATAAACTAAGAGGATTGCTTTTTATATTTAAAACTAAATATGGAATTTATATTTTGAGACAGTCTTAAGATTTTCACATTTATATGAATAGAACATATTTAAATTACTAATTTTTTAAAAGAAATTGAGTTTTGGAGTTCTAGCCAATTTTCCAAAATGTAGAGAAACTGGTGGGTTTTTAAGTCGTTCCTTTCCAAGCGGTTGGCTTCAGTTTACTGGTGAGATTGACTATATCGTTAACAGTCACGTGCTCAGGAATGGCACGTTTACTGTGTTGTTTTTCTGTGAAGTTAATTCCTACATATGCAGGAAATTTATATATAGCTAGTGGTTACTTGACTTAATACGATGAAAATTATTCTTTAATTTGAAACTGAAACTCCTCTTTAGAAATATATCACAACTGTGTTTCTGTGGACTCCAATTAAAAAATGTTTTTTAACGTCCTTCAGTGCAAGTGTTTCCTTGTGCTTCTGCATGCACCTTCAGTCTCATGAGGTCTTAAAAACAGATATGTTTAGTTCGTGTATTTGATAAAACTTTTTAATGGTCTTGCTCATTTTTTTTGCACAGTGGCTTTTTAATTTTGTACATTTGTTAATCACACTGGGAAAGGGGAAGCTGTTTGCATTTGGTTGGTGTGCTTGGGCATTTCGTGTGTGATCGGCGCATGTACTAATGATTTCCTTTTATTTTTCCTCTTTCCTGCTTTTTCCTTTCTCTTTCCTACTTCGCTCTCACTTCCTGTATTTTACACCGCTGCCTCTGTGCTTCCTTCTCGATTTCTCTGCTTACTGTAGCAGCCCTTGCCTTTTCTCTTGCAGCAACAGCCCAGGCCGCTCCCCGGATTATCACCGGGCCCGCGCCGGTCCTCCCACCAGCTGCCCTGCGCACGCCTACGCCGGCCGGCCCGACCATCATGCCTTTGATCAGACAGATCCAGACCGCGGTCATGCCCAACGGAACTCCTCACCCGACTGCTGCAATAGTTCCTCCGGGGCCGGAAGCCGGCTTGATCTACACGCCCTACGAATACCCCTACACGCTGGCACCAGCTACGTCAATCCTGGAGTACCCTATCGAACCTAGTGGTGTATTAGGTGAGTCGTTTTCTCTGTAGGGTCAACATTTTTCTGCATAACTTTTGCCGCCCCAGACTTTGAGGTCGTTGTGTTAGTTTTACTAAGAGGCAAGACCAGCTTTCAGGAGGAAAGACCGAAGGCTAAGTTTGGTTTTATTTCAGCCCCCCGTAGGCGTTCCCCTTTTCAGTAATCGTACCTTAGATTCGTTCATATTCCCTTCGGTAACTCACATTCACTTTGGATGGAGAAATTTGCTATGAACATTTTAAACAGGAAGCACTTTTCACATTTGATATCTCAGGTCTTTCTGAGTTGTGGATCCCACCCTGTGGCCTGCTCCCTCCATCAGCTTTGCCACCCAAAGTTAGTCTTTTTTTGTCTCACAGGTCTATTTAATTGTCAGCTAAATTTTAACTTCCTACGTGAAAGTATCTTGAGATCTTTTAAAAACTGCAGTTGTGTCTGCGTTTTCTAGTATCCGTGATCACTTAAAATATGAACGGGTCCCAGTAAATAGTAAATAGCTGCAGTCTTCAGGCTGCTTCAGGTTTTCTGTTTTGAAGTCCTAGTCGATATCAAACATAAGAGAAGTTCTTAATTCCAGTAGCACAGTGTGGAGAGATAAGTGAATACCAAGTCACTGAGTTACACTCACGCCGAGGCAAGAGTTAGGGTCACGCTGTAAACGCCCGGTCTTACGTGAACAAAGTGGTGTGCTCGAAAAGACGTTACTGATGCCTTTGTTTTCTAGAGTGGATTGAAATGCCAGTCATGCCTGATATTTCAGCCCATTGACTTGCGGGACGGAGGACTAGAATACAGCAGCTGTTTTAGCAGGACCGGTCAATGCGGAGCAGGCTGCCTCCGGGCCGCCCCTTTGTTTTACAGACAGACCCGAATACTCTGTCCTTGAATTGTACATGACCTTGGTGCTGCATGCATGCTGTTGACTTTTAGGACTTTGATCTTCTAAGGTTTTTCTCTGCAGCATTAATACTGATTTATCAAAATTTGAAAGCCTTTAATGAACCCGGACACAAAGATTTAAACTTGAACATTTACTGTTCGGTGAAAGCAAGCCGCAGTGCTCTGTATGTTATCTGTGTGTGCGCATGCACTCAGCTGCCTTCTGTTTCATGAGCGAACACGTTTTATTGTACATGTTTTCCATCGATCTCTAGATCATTGTGTAAAGTATTACAGGTCAGAATTATACCATAGACTTGTTTACGAGAGGCTTGTTTCTGTTGCACATTTCCTGAAGCATTTTAAAAATAACATGTAACATGTAACCCGTTTGCGTCCTCCTTGCCGTTAACGCTCTGTCCTGTGGCCCCACGCCTGCTGCTTTCCCCCAGAGCCCCTCTCTGCTGCGGCACAGCGTCTGCTCCAGGAGTTCGGCTGTTGCTTCCTGCAGGGCTGGCATTCTTAGCCACCAGCTGCTGTTCCCGCTCTCTCGATGCAAGATCTCACTGATTTTGCCTCGTGGAATTATACTTGTATAAGATTAGTTTATCTGAAACAAGAAAGGGCTGATGGACCCGTTTACTGCTTAGAAACAGCAAGAGGCACTGCTGCATTTGTTTCTCATTTTAAAGCAATGTGTTTTTTGTTGCGTTGGGAAATTTTTAGTTATAATACTTCTAAGACTGACAAAATTCGAAGCAAACTATACCGATACCTCATTGGCTTTCATAAGATGAAAATAATGAGTCCTAAATGACAAAAATCCATCACGATCCACTTTATTTCTCGCTTTGCCACCTAAGCAGTAAAACATACTGATTGACCACTTGGAGAATTAAGAAAATTATTTCAAATTGCTAAGCTCTAGCGAATTTGCACACAGATAACATGCATGCTATATAGCAAGTCTCGCATCACACTATCTCGAAAGAAGCAGTGCCCTTCAAAGCAGATGCAGACATGTGTGTTGGTGGTAGTGAGGAGATTGGTGTTACCATCAAATCTGCATTGAGACTAATTTTTAATTCCCTTCCTTTTATCTTTAGGTATGGCTTTCCCAACGAAAGGCTAAGAATTCAAGAACGGTCTTAACTGAACCCTCATCAGATCTGAATTTAACAAATGCTTAGTCTCAGCAGCCTCCGGGGAGGGGTGGGAGGGAAGCCTAGCCTAGCAGTCAGTGACTTACTTGCACTTTTTGCACACTGATAGAAAGTAAAAGTATGTCATTAATTTGGTTTAGTCTGTAATCTTACAAAGTAACGGTAATTTATAAAGGAGTGTGTAGTAGTATTACTGACTGCTAAGTGTACTATACTGTTTGCTTTACTAATCACCTAATTCATTGCAGTTCATACTTATTGACTCAGAGTTTAAAACCACAATCTGTAGGCTTTAAGAATTGCTTTTAAACCTTTTTAAGTGATAAACTGTGGAAGTGGTCTTAAGGTTAGGAAATAATTGTCAGTATTAAACATGGCATTATTTAAGTAGTCCTGCGAGAAAGGCACTTCAGTGAATATGTGACTAGTAAAGCTTAAATATGTTTGGATCTAATAGAATTCATGCAATTCTGTAACTTGGGATTGTAAATGAATGCATCAAATAGGTTAAGGCCAAGATGTGTGAAATGAATGCAATATTAATAGACGCATATATACGCAACATATTATGGTTAATTTTAAAACTACTGTGCCTTAACGTGTTTCTTAAAACGAGCCTTTTGTCGAAATGAACATCTGAAACCCGTTTTGATGAACCTGCTGTTGATGTCTGTTTTCTTTCCCGTTGTGACTGTTTTCTAACTTTGTCTTGGTGATTGCAATTTAACTAGGTGCGGTGGCTACTAAGGTCCGAAGGCACGATATGCGCGTCCATCCTTACCAAAGGGTTGTGACCGCAGACCGAGGTTAGTGTAGCTCTGCGGCTCTCGCTTCTCAGAAACGCGGGGGGTGTCCGTACAGTTTGCAACACCACACCTGACAGAAAAATGTGTAACTGCTTGCCTGCACAGCGTTTTTTTTTCCTTTTCGAAATTAATTTATGATGATTGACAGATTTAAGGGTTGGGTTTGGGGGGGGGGTTTTGTTGCTCTTTTTTTCTCCCTTCGTGTTTTAACTTATTAAATCCTTCTAGGATGTACTATGACTTAGTCCTACTAAAACGTGAGTTAGTCCACTTGGGGAGCTATTAAATTTTGTTTTTGCCTTAATTATTTTTCAGTAATAATTTTTGCTAAAATTTAGCTTTTAATTTTTCTGAAATTTTGGGTTGGTTTTGCAAAATGAACTGAGCGGATGGTGCTTTAATGAGAGAAGTAAGGGAATATATGCCTCCTGTGTTCTTTCGGAGAAAACTGAAGATTTAGTTTCCATACATATTTGAGCCACTTGTGTAAACATGAGGATATACATGTCAAGTATTTAGCTGAGATCAACAAAGTACGGACTGTGAAGCTAACTTTGCAGTTGGATTTTTATACATCAGAAAATTCCATTTTATTCTATTTTGTTTGAAAATGGATCTTTTAATTTTTGTCATTTGCTGCTAAAATATATTATCTAAAGGTAAACTATCTCTTGAAGTTCTGTGGTGACATGAATCCAGCTGTTTGAGTACCTTTTTTGACTAACCTGTGACTGGAAAATAGGTCTTCATTTTTCTCCTTTTCAACATTTGTAATTTGTGTCCTATATATGCCCTTGGACCCTTTTATAAATTATTTATGTTTATTAAGGAGTGATCTTTTCGGTTTATTGACATTGATATTTTCCGAATTCGTCATCACGAGATAGGAATCCAAAGCAAGAACGAAAAGGATATTTGACAAGCTTTTATTGTGGCACATTTATTATCTACTAATTGAGTTGATCAGAGTCTCTACTGTTAGCGGGATGAAGTGATGGATTTATACCCCAGTTCTTCCATCTTTTATGGACTTAGGAAAAACCTCTGTTTTGCATGGTTATCTTGAATATCGATAATAAATATCGGACGCAGCTGTTGTCCACATCAGAATGAAATACCTTTCCAAAGATATCGATGATATTTCTTTAGCCTCATACATAATTAAAGAGCCTTGAAGACTTCTAACTAATACACCACTTGTAGTGATGATTTAATGAACAAATTAAATAGACCCCCAAGCTCAGCGATTACCCGTTAAGATGATACTCGTGGCAGATGTGTCATGTGCAAGTGTGTAACCACCCTTCTTACACCAGAGCAAGTCTCCTAGTGAAGGAAGAAACTTTTTTAAAAAGGAAAGTCATTTAAAGAATGCAGACAATTCCATAATTTGAAGGGGTTTTTTTTAAATATTGTTAATGTCTAAAATAGTTTTTCTTCTTCTGTTAACCTTTCCTTGTATGCCCGTTTTAGATTTCTCAGAATTTTGTTGTAGCACAATAATTATGGGCCTACTCAATACTCCAGTGCCTTGAAATAGTTGAAAATAGTAGGAAGATTTTATTGTATTTGAAAACAACAGCACATTCCATGCATGGCCCTTCTGTAGTTACATGTGTTTTGATTAGTCCTGTCACTGGTTTTATTCAAAATGCAATGTCAGCAAACCGAAATGCTACCTTTTTTTTCTAAATAACAAAAGTTTGTGTACTGCTGTTACTATCACTGTATGCACTCATTGGGTCTAAGGGAGGTGTCTGAAATCCTTCACTTAAATTATTTTATGATACTACTGCTTTCTCTATTTTTGAGGGGTTTTTTTTTTTAATTATTTTTTAATCTTTTGAAGGGAAGTTTAATATAAGCATTCATTTAATGCAAGGAAACTCAGCCCTTGGACTTATAACTCTGTAATTCTGTATGAGCAGTTAGAATACTGCATGTGGACAAATATCTAGTTCTTTACTAAAAATAAACCCACCTCTACACATATTTCAAACCTGAATTTGAAGCCTATAAAAGACCAACTGACTTTTTAGTCGTAATGAACCATAAGTGATTTTGCACGGTTGACACACCTGTGTGTACTGTAAGAAGCCAGGACTTGGCAGAGGATGTATTCTAGGTGTATTGGTATATATATAAATAGTAGTTTGCTTCGTTTTTATATCCCACACTCAAAAAAATCAAATTTTCTGAATAATGATTTTCCAAAAACCATTATTTATCTAATTTGTATAAGAAACGTAATACAATTTTAGTCAAAATTTTAATATCAAAAATGCTTTAAGATTCCATATTTCTGGAGTACCTATGGAATGGTATGACTACATCATGTTAAATATTTATTTTCTTCTTTGATTTTGGAATAGCTGTTTTTACTTTAAATAAAATTCCACTATTTTTAAGAAATTCAGGGAAGATTTGGTCACACTGAAGATACAGTATTTTTATAGTATTTATAAACTGTCCTAAACGATAGACTGTAGGAAGCATTTTTGTTACGTGAAGGTAACACCAGTCCATGATATAGACCATTTAAACTCTGTGAACATCACACCTCCTGGGTTTGATTTACGCAGCGGTCCAGAATCTACCTTTGCACTGAATAATTTTCATATCTCCTCTGCCTTAGTCACAGTGGCAACAGTACAGAAAAGTCTATCAAACCTCAGAATATAGTGGAAATAATTAAGCTGTTGAATGAGTCTTAAAAATCATACTACTGTTAAGTGGACCAAGTTTGGTGAAGCAGATGTGACAGGTCGATTAAGGAAGGAACATCTCAAGGACCTTGGGGACGATAACTTTTCCACTTGAGAACTACTTTATGTTTTACTGTAATTTTTTAAATTTTTTTTGTTCTGTTTGTTATTTTGCAAAAGAAAATAGTATTTACAGGTGGCTTTTAAAATATATAAAGCA
>NW_006438073.1:7332720-7345739 GCF_000325575.1 Pteropus alecto
TATATGAAATGTCAGATTTTATTGTATTTGCAGAGAATTAGCTTTGAAATTGAATAAAGAAAGCTGTTTGTAGTTTTAAAATGCCTTATTGGTATCAATTAGAAATTTCTTCTATTTTTTGATGTACTTAGAGCTTTTTGAGTATAGAATTTTAAATGGCAGGATTTTACAGTGTTTACATGCAAGTGCATTTTATAAGTGTTCTACATGTGTAAAATAGTATTTTCAACTGGAAAGCGCTGGCCAGTGCAGAGGCCTGGCCTTTTTCTGGTTCCCATGATGTTGCCCGCACTGCTACACTGCAGCTTTGTATCATGAGGCCAAGAAACTCCATGTCGTTTGTAAATAGAGTAATTGAAAAAGCAATAAACATTTATTGAACAAAAGAAACCTTGTTTGGCCCAGAGTTTATGTCAAACCAAGTTGTTCATAGAAATTTGAAGATCTCTAGACCCATTTCTGTTAATCATCAGTTATTAATAATCACATCCATCATTAATAGTTGCTCTAATGCTTGCATCCGAGAGAATACTAATGCTTAATAGCAGTCAGACCCTGATAACTGCACTGACTGCTTCCAAATTCTGTACACCGGACCTATCGTTGTTTTCCAGTTTCCTCCATTGACTGCTACTAACTATTAGTCGTTAGTTACATTTGATTTCTATTTTTTCCTGTTAACCAGTTTTTTTTGTGGGAGTGGGCTCTCCTTCACTTGTTCAAATCATGATATGAAATTGTCATGATTTTTATTGTATTCTGTAGATGGTGTCGATCAGTTTGTCAGAATTAAACATGCTTTTTTTTTTTTTATTAGTTGTGATTAGTTTTTCATGTTGTCATTAAGCCGTCACTAGCTGAAACTAATCTCTTCTCTATCTTTTCTTTCTTTTTTTTTTTTTGTTTTGTTTTTTGTTTCTAACCACCCAGCCGCCACCGGCAACTAACCTATGACCTTCTGACCTCTGAACTCTTCACCCAATGATGACCTGACCATGCCTGCCTGCTGATCAGTTAACTGGTAATCGCCTTTGCTTGCCTGTCGTCAGTGCAGCGAGCTGAGGCACTTGTCCGTTCGTCTTACCATCTAACCAAACAAAAGACAAAGAAATTGTTGTCCTTCAACTCAGCTTTTGGTTGTGGTTTTTTTTTTTGTTGGTTTTTTTCTCCCCCCCCTGTTCGGGTGAAAGTGGTTCTAGAAACTGCACTGAATAGTAGTAAAGCAATAAGGCCCAATTCATCCCACAGCACTGATCATCCTTTAACGTCCCACCCTAAGCGAACGGTAAGAAGGCCTCACTTCGGAAGGGGAGACAGATGGCCCTTAACTACTCAGTGACAGAGGCAGTTACTGTGAGAGACTTCTAGGAACCTTGTCTTCGCATAGCGAGTCGCAGCTCTCTGAATGTACTGTGTGATGATGCATCATGCATGAACCTGTGGTCAGGGATGTCATTGGTGAAGCGATTTCAAAAAGTATTCAAAATTTGACACGCTCTTTAGTCACTACAGTGCCCTCACAGGGCAGAGTCACAGCCTTTTTTGTATTGCCTGCCAAAATTTGAGGTGTTAGAAGTGTGCCATGAGAGGAAACTTTTGAGGAGTTTCGAAAAGCAATGCAAAGAACAAAGCCGCAACACTATTTTTAAAAAGAGAGCGATCTGCGTTCAAATGGCTGGCCTTTATTTTACACTTCCTTGAAAATATACGAGAACAAGGTACATGCATTATGTGTCACATTACTGGGCAAACTGTTCAGATATTTTTTTTAAACCTCCCTGTATAGAAAAAAATCATTAAGGATGTAAAAGCCATGCTTGCCTATTTGCTGTATACATGTCATGAAATTGTAGATAAAGTGTAGTGCATTGAAACAAATGATCAAAAAGTAGATACTTTTACTATACAAGGTGCTGGTGCAGAAACAAATAGATATATTTTTGGAAATGTAGCATTTTATACTTTCAAGTGTTATAAAAAAAGAAAAAGAACAAAGAAACCCTTTATTTCATTAAATGATTTTTTCTGGTGGTTGTCAAGAAACAAAAGACCAAAAGAGCCTTTTCGTCTTTTCTTTTTTATTTTTTAAGTATTGGAATAAGTCTAAAGAAAAGAAAGTGCCTTATTTTTCTTCATGGTCATTTAGTCAAGTGTCTCGTAAGATCAGCTCCTCCCTCCAGATGCAAGTGAATGCACGTCACTCAGCCGCCCAGTGTGTGAAAGCAGGATCGGGAGACAAGTGACTTGATGGTTCGAATTACATGAGTTTAGCCACGTTACCTTGATACAAATTTGCCAAATCTGATACTGTGAAAAAATTTGATAAGTTTTCTAATGTCTGACAAGTAAATTTTAAAACGTTCTTCTTTTAAAATTATAATTGATTGCTTTCGGTTACTGCAATATTTGGCGTTAGCCCAAAGGATTCTGTGATAAAAATTATGTGTGATTTGAACATCCTTTTACAGACAAAATTAGAGCTTTATTTTATTTGGAGAAGGGGGTGTATGTGGATTCTTATTAATTGGAGATATAGTATACTTAGCAAACATTTTCACAAAAATGAATCTTTGTGATTTTCATTCTGGAAAACAGTGTTTTTTAAACGGCCCAAACTTAATCAGACTTCCTCCTCCCACAACCGCTGACTGGGGTAATCCATCTCTTGGCTGGTTTTAGTAACCTAAGCTGCCCCCTCCCACACACGATTTCTTTATAACTTTCAAAGAATGTGAACAGCTAGCATCGTTGTGCATATAAATACTCAACTCCGCGTGAGTTTAAGCTTCCGGTTTCTCATGACGTTGAGTTAATTTCTTAGTGGAAGCTCTTCGTGCACAGAGCCCGCATCCTAGCACTTAGGTATCATTAAGCGCTCAGTACCAGACGTGGCAAATACCAGGTGACAGCGGATCCCAGCTCGTCAGCTCATTCCCTCTCGCACACCTGCACAGTCAGAGGTCAGCAGTCAGCTCAGTCAGCACCTTCGCGGTGACCTCCGTCACCCTGTCTCACGTGGAAACCGTTTCAGTTTATTTACTATGCAATAGACATTCATCGTTTCGTATCGGCCAGCTTCGGTTTCATGTGCCACTGCTTTGTCTTTCCGTTTCACATACAGTTGTTTTTCGATTTATTTACAATATATGCTGTGCCATTTTGATTTTTATTTTGTTTGGTTGGTGAATAAATTTGCGACACTCAAACACTTGAGGTGGTAGTAGTTTAAAAACGATACCAGTATTTGATCCAGTTTCATCTCAACTATGTTATACCTGGACATTTTAGATGTTTATCAAAGGTCTTTTATGGGGAAGAAAGTAAATGTATGAAATAAGTGTGTGACATTTCTGAGTAATGTTGGCTCTGAACAAACTTTTGAAAACTTAGTTGACAATTTTGGATCAACTGAAAAAAAAGCATGACTTTTGAAATCTCTGAATGCCTTGGTTCTCAGTATTATCATTCTTTATTGAATTTATTTCTTATTAAAATATGTAGTTTTTAAGACTTTTTTTGACAGTATTATGTAATTCTTTAGCGTGGGTAGATGGGAGTGTCGCTTGTATGTTACCGTGCAGCTGACATGTATTTTTGTCTGTTCTTTATTATCTTAGTAGTTCCATGCTGTGTATGTACCATAACCGACCTATTGCCTATGAGAAACATGTAAGATAATGTATTTACAGCCATTGTTACAAGTTTATAATGTATTTTTCTATCTTGTTTTATATGTATGTTATATAACATTCAAAAAGAATTTTTTTCTTGATTGAGAAAAGGATACAAAATGCAAAATCCACAATTTTGATATCTGAAAATTGCCAATTGTTTTGCAGTACTTTATTATATTGGGTGTCTTGTCTTTCTCGGGCTTTTTAGTTAGCTAATGAATGAATACGTTAGACACTTCTGGGTTTTAGTTGGGATTTTACATAGCTTGCATTTTAATTCTTTGGTTCTTTGCTGTTTCTATTAACCCATGGCATTATTTTAATAAATGTTATAATACCAACCTACTAACTCTGGACTATGTCTGTTTATTAACCTTTATGTGTTTAATTAAAATAAACAAATGGAGACAAGAGAATGCAAAGTCTTGAGTTACTGGACTAACCCCGAAGAGCGTGGCCACAGATAGCACGGCGTGACTCGTCTTTTCGTTGTCTGTCAGCTGGCAGCGCCACGCGCTGCCGTCCGGGGGCTTCGGTGGTCCCTTCGGCTCGGGCGGGCGCGCGGGGCCGGGGCCGGTGGTCGTCTTCTGGCCGTGGCACTCGCCTTTCGGCCTCTGCGTTACTAACGCCCACACTTGCGTGTTTCTCCTCCTCCAGAGTGATCTGTCTGCTCACAGCGTGAACGTGGAGATTCCTTTCCGCGAACTTCCCCGAGAAACCAGTTTGATTCTTTGTTGAACCGTTTCTGTTCGTTTCCGCAAATGGGTAGCGCGATGGCTGCGTTATAAAGCAGAGAATCGGCTGATGTTTTGTCTCTTCAGAGTCATGTTTTAACTGGACACTTTTCCTTTACGAAGTGTGGAACGGCATGTTCTAGCCAGCTGTTCCTAGTGGGGGGCGCTCCACTCGGGCGAACCCGGAGACGGGGGCTGCCTGTTTCCCACGACAGCCCAAAGCCAGCCATCGGCGGTGTCCCAGACGCGGGACGGCGCTGTTCGTTTTCCTCAGACCTTCCTTCTCTCTCACCCTCTTCCAAAGGACAGTCAGGGTGTGCCGTGGACACAGGAAGTTGAAGGGACGCGAAAACTGGCATTCGAAAACTTGCATAACGTTAGTTTCTCGAACGCAAGTCAATTTAAGCAGATTTACTAAACATCAGTATGCTTTCCTCGGCCACAGCCTACGTAGATTGACCTCTCCTTAAGAATTCTTTAGTTCAGCTCTCGGAGTGCATTTTTATTTCACAGATATTGGTAATTTCCTTTTCTGTGAAATCGTTCTCCCGGATAATAAAATTCTTAGGATGAAGTTTTGCATTTGTAAATATGGCTTATTTTTGTAAATTGTGTTTTATTTAAAGTTTTAAAACTTGGGGCTGAAATGAGCCCTATTATAGAAGACATAACGATATAGATAGGCTTTTCTTAACCAGTTCATCCTGTCAGAGTATCCCCGTATTTTATCCCATAGCTTATATACATACGTGCAATGCATAGGGACAGTGATAATAATGATAATGATAGTGATCATAATTGAGATGATCATTCGGATTAAGTTTAGTTGTTCCCCGGGGCGGGGGCGGGGGCATGTAGTTAGCTAGATTGAGCTTTAATCAGCTGCCATCTATAAAGGCTCTCATCATACAGTTTATAGATTATTCTGTAGGGATTTGAAGATGTCTGCCAAGCTGCCAATTTATAAGTCGTCATGGTACCGTGTCACTTAAACTGATGAATTTCTGTGCGGTTTGCTACACATTCTCTGAAGCCTCTGAATGCAGTCTCATCTCATTTCCAGTTAAGGGCACTTCACGTATAATCATGTCATATTGTCACCTTTTATGCTGGAAAAGTCGTAAAAGGCTGCTTTTAAAAGGTGGAAATAACATTACGATCCCGGTTTTCTTCGGGCTGTACTAGTATTAAACATGAAATTACCGAGTTCTTAGAATGGTAGAGTCAGTTTGTTTTTACTGTTAACTTAATAAAACAGCCGAAAGTTAAGCTTTCAGTCGAGAAGATGGTGGAGTTAACGTATTTAGTAGTTGAGCGTTCTCCCTCTGGCGGGATGTCGAGTGTGGCGTGAAGGCTGTCCGCACCGCCCTAGTGCGGTCCCTGCACGTGGCCGAGCCCCACCGGGGGGCGATGGGAGCATCTCCCGCTTTGTGCCGAGCTCTGCATGCGTGTACACAAGTTTGGTAGGGAGTTAAGGTTTCCTGAGTAAATACCAGGCAAATCCAAAGGGTCTAAATTTCCTAGTGCACCAAAAGCAGACAGTGGGTTTAAATTAATTGCACATTACCAACTCAAGAATATTTACCAGCGAAGCCTAACGCTTTTACATAGAAGAATCTAAGTTTTTTCTCAGTTGGTGGGGGAAGGGCAGGGGTGGTTTGGCTGTGATGTGTCTTCATTGCTTGATAGCGATTACTTAGAGTGTTTTCACCAAATGATTTTTAGTAGAATGAAATATATTGCTAAATTATAATCTGTTTAATAGCAAAAATTACTGAGAGAACTTTGGACTGAGAAACCTAGGAAGTCCATAAGGTAACTTTTTAGCATCGTCACAAATTCTTTAATACCTTTAAAATGGAAATGTAATTTAAGTCATTTTAGGTACAGTTTTTAGAAATACTCATGGTACACCCATGTAATTTTATCTGTGGTTTCCTTAATATAAAATCACCTAAATTGAAACGCCTTCCTTAGGAAGAGATTTAAAACTATCTGAATTCCTGGTACTCAATGGCGAATCAAACTGGTTCCCCCAAGCACATTGCTGCCCTTTCTGTCTCTCCTGCTCTAATTGCTGGGGGTCGGGTGGGGGTGGGAAGGGGGGAGACTTCATTCACGGTACAGATGGGTGATGGTGAGTGCAGCAAACATGCGGTAACGTTGACTTCATAGTGCTGCCGATGTTGCTGGCCCTGCCTAGCGAGACACCACGTCGTAGAACAAAGCTCAACTCCCAGAGTTAAAAAAAAAAAAAAAAAATCTAAGAATGCTGCTCTTGAGCAGGTTTGGTTACCAGATACATCTCGTATGGTTTGTATCGTAGTGGCACGTGTAAAATATTGAGGATTGCACTTGCGGAATGTGTCTATACAGAGAAGAGTTGGTCTGGGTCTTCCCAGATCTCGCGCGATTGGAGAACCGCACCTGACTGTACATTAAAGGCAATAAACCAACTGGAGAAAGTGCGTGTGCTTCTCCCTCAAGCCACCTGCAGCCGCAAATGCTGCCGGGGCCCCCACCGAGCCCCCGTGTGTAAATATCAATGAAGAATGCACATTTTCATTTTTAATTTTTATTGATGCTTTTCCTACTTAAAAGAAAATGTGAGGATCTCACAGTAGAACTTGTGATCATAATATTTGCCTTGATTACAGTGATTAAAAACAAATCAGTAAACAGACTTCTGCAGTGTTCCTCGGTCAGATGTGCTTCCAAAACAGTTGCCACTTCTCATCGAGAAACTCGAGTACAGTTTCGAGACAGGAATGCTGACCAAATGTCGATCTTGGCTGTGTGAAAAGGACTGGTTTTATCAATTTCTCGAACAAAGGAGAATTAGTCAAAAGATAGTTTCCGGAGTTGGAAACCTTTTCTCAAAGATTTCCTGTCGACATCCACGACTCGCCCACCTTACGTTCCCCAGCCCCTTTCCATAGTCTCCAAGTACATCCGGAGAGCCGAGGCCTGTATTCTCGCAGCACCCGCGGGCCGAAACAGAGTCGTTTTACTGTCCCCTTTAAAGCCAGCGCCTCCCCGTCACGGCGCACCAGCCCTAAGTGGACCGGCGGTCTCCCGTCTCCTCCCCTGCCTGGCTCTGTGCTCAGCTCCCGGTCCCCTGGGGCCCCTGCGCTTGCCCCTCCCGGTCTAGAGTGGTGACCCCGACTCTTAGAACGCCACACCAGTTTCTCAAAGGGTATAGAGTAAAACAGGTGTCAGTGTTTTCCCCCCCAGAAAAATCAGGTGAATATGGTTTCTAAATCAGAAATCTTAGTCTATCATTATAATCCGTACATAGATTTCTTAGTATTTAATTAGGGAGAAATTTCTAGGGAGTGGAGGGACGAGGTTACATTTGTCTTTCTTCCCTGGTGTAATTTTTTGTAATCTGCTACTTGTTGTAGTAATTCTGGTCTCGTTAGAAAGCAGCTAAACTAGCTGACCGTTTAACAGTTGTGTTAAAAATATTTCACATCGAAAAGAAAATATTAGTGATAGTTTGGGATCACGTTTTTCCAGAAAATACGTACTAAAATTAGATTATGCCAGTTAAGTGCTGTTTTGTGTAGTATATAGAGAGTACAGACCACCATAAAAATTATTTTATGTGCCATAGTTTCAGAGAGTGTCTCAAAATCAGGATGAGATTTTAACTGCTGTGGATCTGTCTTCTTAACACATGCTCTGGGTTACTCAGCTGGATGCTACTGAAGGGAAAAATGGCTAAAAACAAGATAAAATATTTGCACACGAACCCACAAAGATTTTCTTGCAAAACTATTCAAGTCGATAACTGACTTGAAATTTGACGATAATTCGATTTAGAACTTCCGTAAAGGCTGGGAATGAATGAAATACCCTGGCGAGGCTTGAACCCTGAATTATCAAAGTCGCTCTTCCTGGTGTCTTAAGTGGTTGCCCGTAAAATTAAAACGCAAGTGTAAGTGGCAAATTGCTGCGAATACACTTTAACTAAGTGAGTTATATTAATGAATGGCGCATTCGCCCATTGTTTTCTCAACGGGGTGAAAGGGCATTAAAAAAACTGTTCAAAGGTTAGACTTACTCTAGGTGGTGGGGAACTGTAAACCTGTAATTAGCAGGCGGGGCACTATGCGTGTGAAAACGCCCAAGCATCTAAGAAGCTAAGATCTAAATTGGTTCGTGAGGAAAGAAAATTAGATTAAACAAGTCAAACATACAAACGCCCCACCCTTAACCATTATTCAAGCATCGGTTTTGGGGGATGTTAGTAGTAAAGTTTTTTGAGGCAAAAAACAAAACTAAAAAACAAAATTAAACTGGGAAGTTTGGTTATCATCAAGTATCCGTGTTGGTTCTAAAACAAGTTAGAGACCTCCCGTTGCTCCTGGAGCTCTCATAATAAAAGCAACCTGGCGTGGAGAGACACAAGAAAAAGTGTGGTGTGTGTTTTACGTATCGCAAAGGGCATCGCATTTTCACAGGTCTATGTGAATCGACTTGACGAAGAGATTTTGTGCTGGTTGATGGACAGACACACGGATGCGGTCTCCGCCGACCTGTGTTCTGTGTAACTAGCAAACACCCAGAAGGCCTGGCGAATGCCTTGGCTCCTTCGGAGGTGTTAACCCACGTCTTCTAAACCGCTTGTTAGAGGAAACTCAAAATTCTCCATCTCCGTCCTTAGCTCCATCCTACAGAGTTGACAGCAAAGAAAAGTGATTGAATCATAAAGCAGAGGTTGTAGCTGATCTAAAACAAAATGAGAAGTCACCCCCGGGGAGGTGTAACTTGTTTTAATTCTCGAAGTACATATGTAATATTTTTATGTCTAAAACTCCAAATTTGAGTAAATAGGCAGTAGAGTCTGGCCTGAATGAGTGTGTGTTCAGGGAGATACAACAAGCCCATTCCTTCCCACGGTATCCGCCAGAGTTGCTTTCTCCAAGGGCAGCGAACAGGCTAATAGAAAGGAAAAATCTTTTAAATATAAATCATTTTAAGGTCGATAAAATGAACTCGAAAAATGGAGTCGGTCACCGCACCAACTTCCATTTTTTTAAGTATTTTGTCACCCGACTAGACCCAAAGGTGAAGAAAGGCCCGCGTGCTGCTGTGACATCCAGTCTCGCTGGCAGAGAACTTGGGGCTCCTGTCGGGATGTGCCATCCTGCTGGGTCCTCGGCGGGTTGTGAGGAGCCCCGAAGACACGCTCGGGCAGCGGGCCCCCTTGCCTTCCCCTTCCGTCCGAACTGCGACCTATTCTCCCTACGAACGTTTCTTCAGAGCGGAAACTGGAATGGTGGTAATAAATTCAAATACAGAAGCACCAAGGGGAAGGCTGAGTGGGCTGGGCGGGCTGAGTATTAGAAAGGCCTGTTGTAGCATCGTGTTGCATACCGATGGGGTTAAAAGTCCAATATTAGGTCAAAGACGCCAGGAAGGAGCCCATCGGGAACCGAGTCTGCCTGGTACCCAGAGTTACCCATATTGGCACCTTGGCCAACTTTTTGAGCGCTTAGCCGTGTTGGACACATGGTAGCAATTGGATGCTCTAATCAGGAGGTGATTCAATAAATTAAATAACACTCAGTTAACAAAAGCAACCACTTCTCCGTATGTCGAAGAGCACCAAGTTTATGTAACCAAATCCCGTGAAGCCATGGGGTAATTAATAGGTTAATGCTTTAGAACCAGACACCGAGAGGCACCTACACACTCTGAATGTCCACGTCCTTCCGAAAATGCTCCCTTGGCGGCCTGTTTGGGAGACGTCGCTATTGTTATTACCGATATGCCTCAAATATGTGGTCAGGTGGGAAATTTTAATCAAAGACATCCTTCATTCCACAAGTAATTTTTAACCTTTTTATGATAACATTTGCAAATGTTGTACTGTCACCCTTACATTGTGCTCTTCAAACAATGCAGCTCTAAGGAATTTAAAGGCACAATATCTGTGAGGGGCCACACGTTACAAACATTTGTGTATAATGTGTTCGCTGTGCGTGGGGTTTTTTGTGTGTTTTTTTTTTTTTAAGCGATAGAGCTTGCTTTCCGCAGTTTTGCTGTGCACTTATTTTGCTGAAAGCATCAAAGTGTCCAAAAGCTCAGTGTATCACAGAGCAAAATGGAAACGTAACCTACTCAGGAGCTGATGCTCTCTGCCAAAAGGAACACGAAATGGACGCCCGTCTTCCGGATAAAGATTTCAACTCCGCATTTACATTATGACGTACCGAGTTAGCTCGAAGTCTGCGTGTTTACAGAGATCAGTTAATACCTTCACTGAGGCTGTTTGATCATCTTTTTTACCCCCTACGGTCCTTTTATCATAGGAAACATCACGAACAGAGCTTATCATATGATTTTAATACGATGGCGATTCTGGCAAAGCGTTTTTGTGTTGTCTTGTTTTATTTTTAATAGACTCTGTTAGAGCGGTTTTAGGATCACAGCGACCTGAGCAGACAGTACAGAGACGTTTCATACACGCTCCTGCCCACCTCCCGTGCACAGCCTCCCCGTTATCACATCCCCCACCAGAGTGGCACATTTGTCACAACTGGCGAACCTACAGTGACACGTCATCGTCACCCCGAGTTCATCGTTCGCATTGGGCTCGCTCTTGGTGGCGTACATTCCGTGGGTTTGGACAAATGTGTCATGACACGCATCCACCATTGTGGTGTCACACAGAAGAGTGTCTCGCCGCCCTAAACGCCCTGTGCTCTGCCCCCTCGTCCTTTCCCCCTCCCCTGCCAACCACTGACTTTTTACTGTCTTCATAGTTATGCATTTTTTCAGAATGTCTTATAGTCGGAATCATAGTGTGTGGCTTTTTCAGTCTGGATTCTACTTAGTGAAATACACTTAAGTTTCCTCCATGTCTTTTCATGGTTTGAAGGCTCATCCTTTTTAGCACTGAATAGTATTCCATGGTTTAGGTGCACAGTCAATTCATTAACCCACTGAAGGGGACGTTTGGTCACGTCCATGTTTGGGCAGTTGTGAATAAAGCTGCTGTCATCACTCGTGTGCAGGTTTTGCGTGGACATAAGTTTTTGATTTCTTTAGGTAGACACCAAAGAGCACGATTATGGGGTCATAGGAAAACACGTGTTTAGTTTGGCAAGAAATTGACAAATCGTTTTCCAAAGTGGCTGTACCATGATACTTTCAAAACTGAATTAGGTGATGACTAAGGGGAAGATAAAAGATTATACACAGACACACACACACACACACGCACACACGCACACATCAGTCATAGGAAAACATGTGTTTAGTTTGGCAAGAAACTGACAAATCGTTTTCCAAAGTGGCTGTACCATGTTACTTTCAAAATTGAATTAGGTGATGACTAAGAGGAAGATAAAAAATTATACACAGACACACACACACACACGCACACACACACGCGTGCGCACACACACGTGCGCGCACACACGCACACACAGACACACACGCACACGTGTGCACACACACACAGACACACACGCACACACACACAGACCCACACGCGCACACACACACACACACACGCACACACGCACACACACACGCACACACGCACACACACACACGCACACGCACACAGAAATTTTGAACTCTCAATTACATTATTTCAAGAGACAAATTCGGTTTGGAATTGATGCTGATTCATCGAAATTCCAAACGTGAGTGAAAGAACTCTCAAAATTACTAAGCCATTTTGTTTCTGCCAGAGGCACTTACTTGCTAAGATGGTTGTCCCGGGTACGACGCCTGGCCTGTCACACAAGCACAAAGACACAGCCGCAGCCCGGGACCGGGGAGGCAGACGTCGTGCGGAAGGAGCACGGAGATTCCCCAGCCTGTAGAGTGACAGCGATTCCGCCCCGGGTACACGCAGAACGTCCAGTAAATTTATGGCTCTCGTGAAGCAGGGAGCTGAGGGTCTATTTACATCAGTGATGGAGAAGTTTTAGTAGAAAGTTTCATTTCTTGGTGGAGCCATATTTGAAGTAGCCCCATTTCCTAAAAGCCTGTCCTCCTGAATTTCTATTTAATAAAAACACCTCTAAGAAGCCACTCAGTTCTGGGTTTTCAGTATTATGAGAAAGACCCCATCTGTCCCCATCCGTCTTTGGCTCCCCGTTCAGAGGAGACATTTATCTCGGGTCTCGGCTCTCCAATCCTAGGCTCCCAGGGGTCCTCCTTGGTCCCAAAGCCGAGCCGTCGTGTGACGTGGCCCCACCAGGCTGTCTCAGGAATGTGTCATGCCCAGGACTACCATCCAATAGCCTTGAAATTAAACGGATCTCCTTTAATGCTGTACTTTTAGAAAAAGATTATTTTTTCTTCAAGTTATTTTTCTTAAGATTGTTCCGTCCTGTGAAAGCAGATGTGAGTGAAAATCTCCTCTGAAGCGGGTCTGAAAGACGGGAGCCTTGAGTGTGTGTTTCCTCCCACTTCGTAACCCTGCATTGAATCGAAACCTAAGTGCTCAGTCAACATGTGCTGAGTGAACACTTGTCGCTGTGTGTCCTGTTTGCAAAGCTGTCCCGAGCGAATAGTCAATTCAAGCTGTAGACTTCGACCTTGACGTTGACATGGAAAGCGGCTCGCTGGCGGAAAACACCGTGAA
>NW_006438073.1:7345870-7352932 GCF_000325575.1 Pteropus alecto
CTTCGGCCTTGACGTTGACATGGAAAGCAGCTCGCTGGCTGAAACCACCGTGAAGACATCGAGCCAGAAGGAAGGAGGGGACAGGCCAGGAGCTTCTGAAACACACGGGAGCCTCCGGTAGATGAGGGCGGTGACAAGGCTGACCCGTGCTCCCCTCAGGGGTCAGAGACTGTACCCCTGGCTCGCTGTAACCTTGCGACTGGGGCAGTCACTTTGAGCACGTGCTTATATTAAGTTTTTGAGGAGAGGCAGCTACAGAAAGCAACCGATCCAAGTTTCCCTATCTGAGAGTTAGTCCAGCATCTTTTTGTAAGCATCATAAATGAAAAGATTTAGAATAATAAAAAAAGACGAAGTCCCGTTAGAATCAAAGCAGCTTTGGTGATCATACAGGCTACACCCTGTTGGTTACAGATGAGATGTGCCCGGGGCGATGAATACTTAGAAATGGTCTCCTGAGTTCATCCCTTCTTGTCCAGATTTCTGCGAAAGCCCCTTGCCCACCTCCCTCCCTCACCCCACAGTCCATCCATCTTTACACTTTCTGCCAAATTAATCCTCCGCTGACACAAGTCCCCTCCTTTTGTGGCTCATTCTAAGTACCATGTACATTTTTCTCCACAAAGATGAGGGACAAGGAGAAGGTTAGGAGGCCTGGCTCCTGTCCCACACTTTGGGGCTCAGGTGAGTTCCCCAGAACAGGCCTCCCCACAGTTTCTACGGTCTCCGTACATTCAGGAAATAATTGACCTGGTGACCGGGGTCCACTGCCGAGGCTGCTCACAGCCCGAACAGAGGCACCGGCTCAGGGGACCATACTTTGGCTGTGTTCATAATCTAACTTCTTCGTCCATCCCGGGGGCGGGAATGGGGTAAAGCAGAGCCTGGTGCTTTGTGGAAAGGCAGGTCCAACGTGGTAGCCCACTTAGAGCTGAGAGTTCAGAGCTAAATATAACACGAAAACTAGGCTGCTTCACTTACCTATTGCATTTAGAACGTGACCAATGTATCGTGTTTTACTGTCACAGACATAATTTTTGGTAGTAGAAGGCCAGCTAACCTGTCGGTTTTGCCTATGAAAACGTAGGCTGCTATCCACAAGACATGGCCTCCTGGCACCCAGTATGCATATCCAGTCCACGAGTCACTGTCATCGACCCCTAAGAACACGTCGCCGTGAGCTGACGTCTGGGAAATTATTTTACACCACTGTATGCGTTGTTGAGAGCACTGTAGTGCACGAAAGGCTTAGAAAATTCTGAGGGCAATCGAATCGGCCTTATTCTCACCTTGACCTGCAAGGGTGATGCTCACATTATCAGGAGGCTGAAGGACTATGTGGATCAACTAATCGATCCCCAGTTACTACAGATATTTTAAAGAGACATGGATTGTCGGTTGAAGATGTCCACTTGGTTTCCATGATTCTGAATCAACTAAGATTTTTGGGGGAGGGTCTTTTTGTCCCTTAGTCATCGGGGTCAGATTCACCATTTAATTTTGTGGGATTTCTGTTCCCTTGAAGTCAGCACGACCTGCTCATCCTCCAGAGAGACGTAGTTCTCTTTAGATGATCAACAGGGTGGTTCTCGCACTAGATTTAATGTCCTGTAGACTGTGACAGTTTCTTTCCAGAGGAGGCATTCATACTAACGCTTTCGTCAGCAAACTGTCATTTAGTTGGGCCCACGTGCTCACGAAGCTGTAGCGTCTAACGTGGGTCCCTCCAAGCTGTCGTTGACTGTTGCCACAGAACTGAAGTATCCACTGTGAAAACCTCACCTCTAAACTGACGCCTAGACCACAAACGCTTATTTATTTATCCTAAAAGTCATTCATAGCAATAATGACTGGGGAGTACAAATGCCTCATTCTCTAAAACGAAATTTTTAAAACCACCTCCTGCAATTATTTGAAACAGTACAGAATACTAAAAAGTACTATCAAATACGTGTCATAATTTTTGCCTTAAAATTGGAGTATTTGGGCTTCTAAAGAGTCGTGCAATTGGTTGAACAACAAAAATCTATCGATCTTGATTTACTGTCATTGATAAATCCTTGGGAAGTATAGACGTAAATTAGGACCCTGGGAGAATGGAAATAACCTAAGTGCAACCACTTTTCAGCATGGATAGTGTGTGCCAGTCAGCACAAGGAGCCTGATGTTGGAAACGGCAGGGAGATGCTGGTGACTGGCCAGTGGCCTGTGCTGGCATGGAGGTCCTTGTCACTCTCAGGAAACCCTGGGAACCAGGAAACTAGAAGCTCTAAGAGAAGCTTATTCTTATACTTCCCTTTGAGAGGTTTATAGCATAGTTTGTGACCCTATCTGTTTCTGTAAATGACGTTTGATTTCCTCCTTGTCCCCAGGACTGGAGGGGAAGTGCTCAAGTCTGCCTTCTTGCGTTCTCCATTCCCAAGTTCTTTCATCTGGATTTTTGTCATACGAGGGAGTGTGCTTTGTGGCACTCTGTATTTTTTTAAATATTAGCAGTAAGGTGATTCCCTTCCCCCGCTTTTCAAGAATGAAGCGTTTGTTGCCCTAGTAATTATTACCGTAAAGGAGTTTTAGATTAAATAAGAGTTTGGCATCCACGGCAAGAGCCAACACCCCGTGTATATCACAGACCTGCCCCAAGGGGACCTGGGCACAGGCCTTGAAAAACATTTCCTTGCAGCCCCGAGGTGTTACCCAGTGTCCTATGCATTTGCGCGCAGCCACACCAGGTGTGGAGGCCAGCTGCCCAGGCCGCCGAGCAGGTGTCCCCTTCCTGCCTAGCTGCAGCCCAGCCTGCTCTCCCGACAGATCAGGGCCGAGCTCACGGTTGCTAAAATAATAAATAAATAAAAAAGATATGCTAGCGTTTTAAAGGGAGCTAGAAAGTAATCGTCAGTGGCTCAGAATTTCCAGTTAGACACCTGCCTATTTGAGGTGTGTTGTAAATATCTTTCTCACGGCCAAGTAGATCCGTTTATCAGCATAGCCCAGGCTGTCTGGGTTCATGGCTACTTTACGCCTCCGGTGGTTTGGGACAGGTCACTGCCACCCTCAGATTTCTCCTCCGTGAAGTGGAGAGAGAGTGCCTGCTGTTAGGGCTCTTAGGAGGAGCCAAGGCTCTAATTAATGTAAGCCTCTTGGCACGTGGCCTGGGTCTGGTCCGCGTGCGGTGGCGTTTGTCACCTCTGGCGGTGTCTGTTTTCTCCTGGTGCTGCGTGGAAGACACGTATTTAAACTGTTGGGAGTCACTGGGAGGGGAGCGTTTTCTACCTTATTGGCATCGTGAAAGAGGGTAACACACCCCCGAGAAATGCGTGTGCTGAAGGTGGCGCCTCGGTGCCCTTGAACGTGTCAGACAAGATGTTTTATACATTTTTTATATGGTTAAAATAGTTGATGCATCCTATAACTAAGCCTTGTGTTTTCGAATAAAATCTAGCTAAACTCCTCCCACAACTGTAATGGGCGTGGATCATAGGGATTGCCCGGAAAGTTACTATTACGCAATGATGTTTAAACTTTATATATCTGCGGACCAAATTCTGCTTTGTCTGTTGAACGTCAGGTTATGTGACCTGAAAATTTCAAAGGTAAACAGTACCGACACATCCCTCCAACGACGAGATTACGATGTCTATTCCCAGGCCTTTTCTTCCTATTGTTTGAAAATCCAGATGAGATACAAGCGCGTAACAATTTGACCAGTAACCAAGAGGAGACATGCCAGGGGCCAGCCTCGTGCCCACGGCGTCCAGCCAGTCCCCAAAACGCCTCCACAAAATGCTCTTATACTCTGCTCACCCATGTCAAGGTACCGGTGGCACGACCTGTAATGACCAGTCGTCCTCATGTCCTTTGTCACTATCCCTAAAACTTGCTGACAGTTTATTCTTCTAAACGCTAATGTTGGAGAAATACAAACGAAACCCTAACAGGCCAATGAAGATGAAGGCGGCCCTGACACCCCTCTGCCTGTGCTCCTGCAGACCAAGGCCCGCCCCCTCTCTACCCAAACACGCCCTGGCTTTCTCGGGAAGTGCCTGGCCCTCTCTCACTGTTCCCTGGGCAGTACATGGCAGGGTGGGGGTGGGGTTGGGGGGATAGAGGGAGGTTGCTAGGTCAACTGCCCTTGTAGGACAAACAGTCTCACCCGAGCACGTCCTGGGTGGCTTCCTTACCTGCTTATTGTGATACAAATTTTGCTTCGCCACTTCCCCAAGGACCAGGCCAGGATGCAGACAGAGGCTGGCTATGGTCTCCTATTATTTTTTAATAGAGTTTTTAAAATTTAAATTTATTGGGGTGACATTGGTTAATAAAATTTGATAGGTTTCAAGCATACAATCTGATAACACATCATCTGCATACTGCATTGTGTATTCGCCACCCAAAGGCAAATCTTCCGTCACCATATATTTGAGCCCTTTACCCTTATCTACCTACCCCCTCTGCCTGTCCCTCTGGTCACCACTAAACTGTGTCTGTGTCTATGAGTCTGTTTGTCTTGTTCGTTTGTTGCTTTCGGTTTTATATCTCACATATGAGTAAAATCATGTGGTTCTTGACATTTGCCCTCAGCATGATAATCTCAAGATCCACCCATTTTTGTTGCAAATGACGATATTTCATCTTTTCTTACGGCTGAGTAATATTCCATTGTCTATATGGACCACCTCTTCTTCATCCGTGCATACGTTGGCGGACGCCCGGGCGGCCTCCATATCTTGCCTATTGTAAATAACGCTGCAATGGAAATATCGATTCCCATGTCCCTTTGAGCTAGCGTTTTGGGTTTCTTTGGAAAAATAGCCAGAAGTGCGACAGCTGGGTCTTTTTTGTCTCTCGTTGTAGCCTCTGTTTGAAAGTCTGTTTTGTCTGGCGTAAGTGTTGCTGCGCTAGCTTTTTTGTTTTTCTTGTTTCCATTTCATGAAATATTTTTCTCCATCCCTTTTCCTTCAGTCTGCGTGTGTCTTTCGATCTGAAGCGAGTCTCTTGGAGGCAGCATATGTAAAGGTCTTGTTTTCTTATCTACTCAGCCACCTTAGATTTTTATTGGAACGTTTAATCCATTTACATTTAAGTAAATGTACATTTACTTTGTACACAAAGTAATTGTTGATAGATGTAAACAAAGTAAATGTACATTTACTTTGTACACAAAGTAATTGTTGATAGATGTGTAGTTATTGCCAGTTTATTATTCATATTTTTTTTTCTTTTTTCTTCTTCTTAAAGAAGTCCCTCCAACATTTCTTATAATACTGTTTTGGTGGTGATGAGCTCCTTTAGCTTTTTCTTGTTTGGGAAGATCTATCTGTCCTTTGATTCTAAATGATAGCTATGCTGGGTAGAGTAATCTTGCATCGTGGGTCCTTGTTTTTCATCACTTTGACTATTTTAGGTTTCTGTTGAGAAATCAGCAGACGGTCTTATGGGTGCTCCCTTGTAGATAACTAGATGCTTTTCTCTTGCTGCTTTAAAAATTCTCTCTTTATCTTTAACCTTCGGCATTTTAATTATGTTGTGTCTTGGTGTGGGCCTCTTTGGGTTCATCTTGTTTGGAACTCTCTGTGCTTCCCAGGTTGTATGTCTATTTCCTTCGCCAGGTTAGGAAATATTTCTCTAATTATTTCTTCAGGTAGGTTCTCAATTCTTGTTCTCTCTCTTCTCCCGATACCCCTATGATGCGAATGTTGTTGTCATGCTTGCCGTTGTCCTAGAGGTCCCTTAAACTCTCATTTTTTTTGATTCTTTTTCTCGTTGCTGTTCCGATTGGGTGTCTTATGCTACCTTATCTTCCAAATCGCTCATTCGATCCTCGCTTCATCTAATTTATTGTTGATTCCTCCTCAGGTATTCATTGCAGTTACTGTAGTCTTCATTTCTGACTGGCTCTTTTTAATGTTTTCTATCTCTGTTTTTATATTTTCCATCTCTTTGTTAAAGTTCTCACTCAGTTCATCTACTCTTCCCTTAAGTTCAGTGAGCATCCTTATAACCAGTGTTTTGAACTCTACATCTGGTAGATGGCTCGTCACTATTTTGTTTAGTTCTGTTTCTGGAGCTTTATTCTCTTCTCTCATTTGGGACATGTTTCCTTGTTTTTCCCATTTTGGCTACCTACCGGTGTCTGTTCCTATGTATTAGGTATGGCTGCTATGTTTCCAAATCTTAGCAGAGTGGCCTTATGTAGTGGGTGTGCTGAGGGGCCCAGTGGCACAGTCTTCCCTGATCACCTGTGCCAGGTGCTCCAGGTGTGTCTCTTGGGTAGGTTATATGCACCCTCCTACTGTGGTTGAGCCTTGGTTTCTGTTTGCTCATCAGTAGGAGGGACTGACACCCAGGCTGGTTGCGAGGACTGGCCGTGACTGCAGCGGAGGAGTTGTTGTGCAGAGGCTGGCCCTACAGAGCAGGATTAGTTCTAGCAGGGCTCTGGTGCCTACTCAGTCTGCCCTTTGGATGTGTCACCCTTAGATGTGGCCATGGGTGGTACTCGGGCTCAAACAGAAGCCGGCCACTGTGTGTGGGGGCTTCCTGGGAAGGGCCCTCCCACAGGCCAAGTTCAGCCACAGCCTGTGCGCTGCCCAGGGCAACCCGGCATGAGTCAGCAAGCAATCCACAGGTGGCCCCCACCCGTGCTGGGTTTGGATGTACCTTGAGAGGCCAAGCTACAAACCGGGGTGGCTACTGTTAGTTCTGGGCTTGGGGCTGCTCAGCAAGAGGTACAGGGCACGCTGAGGCCAGATGCTGCCTGTTTGGGGTTTGTGAACCTTTGAGAGATTTTAGAAAAGTTGACATCATGAGCCAAGACAGGCCGTTTGTATGGAGAAGCCACCTGAGGCGCCTTGGGCGCACCCACCCCTCCCCCTCCCCTTGCACATTGGGAGGGGCGGGGCCTGAGGGAATCACGTGGGCGGGGCAGGGCGGGGCGAGTTGCGGCAGCAGGTTGGTGGAAACTCAATATGGCGGCCGCCTGCATCCTGACGCTGGGCGGTAGAGGGCTCAACGAAGGGACAATGTCCTCTGCCAGCTCTTGTGTCTGGGAGGAAGCCGCCCCTCCCG
>NW_006438073.1:7353043-7362733 GCF_000325575.1 Pteropus alecto
GCCCGCCACTCCCGCAGCCCTCCTCTCAGACACCGTCCCCGCTGGTTTTCACAGCCAGCCTGGTGGGGACTTCTCTTCCCGGCACTGGAGCCCTGGGCTGGGGGGCCCAGTGTGGGGCCGGGACCCCTCGCTCCTCAGGGGACCCCCACAGCCAAGGCGTCCGTCCATACTCGTGACTGCCACACACAGGCGGGGGACCAGCTCGGTCTACATCTCCTGCCAGTCTTGAGGTGGCCTGTTCTGTGGGTCCCCAGTTGTAGGACATCTGTTTAACTGGATTCCAGGTCGTTCTGTAGTTTAGTTGTAATTTTGATGTGGTCGTGAGAGGAGGTGAGCGCAGCATCCACCTGCTCTGCCATCTTGATGGAAGCCTGTGTTCTTCATTGCTGACTGGATCTTTTTCACGTCCTTTTTGATGCTCACTGTCTTTCTGTCGAAGTTCTCACCGTGCTCATCCATCCCTCCGTTAAGTTCACTGAGCCTCCTTTT
Organism: Pteropus alecto; assembly: GCF_000325575.1. Classification (NCBI taxonomy): domain Eukaryota; kingdom Metazoa; phylum Chordata; class Mammalia; order Chiroptera; family Pteropodidae; genus Pteropus; species Pteropus alecto. The sequence continues at coordinate 7,353,533 of NW_006438073.1, forward strand.
AACCAGCGTTTTGAATTCTATTTGGTAGGTTGCTTGCCTCCGTTTTATTTAGTTCTTTTTCTGGAGTTTTCTCCTGGTTTTTTTTTTTTTTTTTTTCATTTGGGACGTGTTTGTTTTCACATTTTGGGTGTCTCTCTATGTTCGTTTCTCTGTATGAGGTAGATCTTCTATGTCTCCCAGTCTTAGCTGGTTGTCCTTATATAGCAGGTGGTCTGTGTGGTCCAGGGGGCAGTCTCCCTGGTCACCTGTGCCAGGTGTTCCAGAGTGACCCTGGTGTGCGTGTGTGCCCTCCTGTTGTAGTTGAGCCTTGATTGTTGTTGGCACGTCAGTGAGTGGGACTGGCTCTCAGGCCCACTGGCTGTGGGGATTGGCCATTCCCACAGCACATGAGCTGCTGTGTGGGGTCTGACCCCAGGAAGTGGGGTTTGCCTCGGTCAATTTGTGTGCCTATTGAGACCACCGTCTGAGTGTGCCGCTTGTGGGGCTAATCGGGTGGTGCTCTGTTGAGGTCTAACACCAGCTTTCAGTTGTGTTGGTTCTGGAGCCCCTTGGGAGAGGCTCCCACGTAGGCCAAGTTCACCTGCTGCCTGTGACCAGCCTGGGGCTACCTGGTAGGAGCTACAAAACAATCCATGTTTGGTCGCTGCCTGAGCTGGACCTGGAGGCAAGTGGGAGAGGCCGCATGGCAAACTGAGGCCGCCAGTACTAGGCCTGGGCAGCTCAGCAAAAGGTCCAGGGCATCCCCAGGCCTGAGGCTGCCTGCCAGCTGCCTGTAAGGCTCAGCAGCTGAATGAGCCTTGGAAGTACCAGATTTAGATGAGGGGGTATCTCAGGGAGTCACCAGGATGGGACAAGTGGTATTCCCCAGGTCAGTGCAGATTCAGATTTGTTACAAGCGATGAGCCTGTGGCCACTTGCAAAAGTCTCAGCTCACACTGAGGCCATCTGCTGCTTGCCTCTTGCACACAGAGCCCTGAGATTTATTTAAGAAATACTGCAGCTGCAGCCAGTGCTGACTGTGCATTACCAAAGTGTCTCCTTAGGTGCACAAACCAAGGCCTGCTGATTGTTGCCTAAAGAGCTTCCTCCTGAGGGCATGGGGAGGGGCTAATTGCCGAGCAAACACCCAAAATGTCTAGGGGCAGTTTGAGAGTTGGGTGGGGCAGAGCCTCAGGGAAACATGGGGTGGAGTGAGCGGATCTCCCAAGGCTAATCAGATTCAGGTTGGGCCGCGTGGGAGCGGGTTCAACACAGGTAAGATAGTGCCAGCCTGCCAGCTGTGTAGGAGGGCTCAACACAGGGACAATGGTGTTTGTCCCTCCATCCCTCCCTGGGAAGCCACACATCTCAGTCTCTCCCTGTGTGTCTCTGGCACCCCCCCAGCTGCTGTCCCTCCGTTGAAGCCCAGAGTGAGTGCCTGTGAGTAAGTGAGTCTGTGCACGGGCCCTTTAAGGGGATGTCTGGGTTTCCCGCAACCTTAACTCTCATGCAGAAGGACAGAATCCCCCCAGGTTTTCACAGTGCCATGTTTTTGTGGGGGCTGCTTTTCCTGGAACTGGCACCCTGGGCTGGGGGGTCCCGGTGTAGGGCTGGGGTCCTTCGTTCCTTTGGAGGAGGGCTCTGCCGCTGAGATATTCCTACCTGCCACTGGCGTGTGCAGAGCCAGCCCTTTTAGAGACTCCACCCTTCCTACCAGTCTCGATGTGGTCTCCTCTTTATATCATTGGTTATGAGACTTCTGTTCAGCTAGACTTCAGATTGTTCTCCAGGTTGATTGTTCCCAAATCTAGCTGCAATTTTAATGTGGTCATGGGAGGAGGCAGGTACAGCATCCACCTACCCTGCCATCTAGACTGGAACCTCCTGGGAATCACTCACTGGTTCTTAATCACATTTGAATTCCTTCCCTCCTCAGTGGCCAAGGCGAGTCATATGGCCATATCTGCATTCAGGCGGGGTCGAGGCGGGTAGGGGGCATATTATATGTAACGTGCAAGAAATGCCATTTTTTAATACATGAAAGTTGTTAAGAGAGTAGATCTTTAATATTCTCACTAAAAAAGAAAAGAGGTAACTGTGTGAAGTGATGGATGTTAACTACCCTTATCGAGGTAATCATTTTGCAATGTATACGTATATCAAATCATCACATAATATTCCTATGCTGACCATGTCATATGTCCATTATATGTTAATAAAGCTGGAAAAAAGATCACTAATTAAGAATTAGTGATGTTGCTAACAAAACTGAATCTGAACTGGGAAGTTCAGATTTATTTCCCATGCTCGTAATTAGACCCGATGATAAGAGGACAGAGGCTGAGAAAGTTAGCATCGCTCTATTTAAAAAAACCGGTGAATTAGAAAGATAAGAATAACTAAAAAGGTTAGCAATTTTTTTATTATTATTTCAAGGGTGGCAATTACCGAATTCAAACATCGTAGGTGGGGCTTTAACTTGCTTATGAAATTACAGCATTTCTAACATTTGAATGTGCGAAATTGTCATGTTAACGTTAAATAAAAAAAGATCTGGTTCATCGAGGAACTAAAATTTTATCAACAAAGAGCAAGAAAGGGATTTTACTTTTTGCTAAAAATATTTCACAAATTATCCGTAGCCATATTCGGAGAAATGTAAAATAATTATGAGAACTCAGCCTTCTGAGCTTACTTTTAAACCTCCCCCCCTCACACTGCGGGACCCGGCGCCTTCTGCTGTGCTGGTTTCTGAGGGGCGGGGCTTTGAACAGGATGAGTCCCTGCCTTCGGGGAGACTCAGCAGATGGAGGGGGGGAAGCTCAAACGGGGCAGTGGTGCAGAAGGAGAGGCATGTCCAGGATGAGGCAGAGCAGAAAGGGAGGTGAGCGGGAGGGGAGGTTCCCCGAGGACCTTCTAGAGATGAGACTCGCAGAACTGTGATGTCACAAAGCCGTGAAATCCCCACTCCACATACACGTGCGTGCGTTATTATTGTCGTTGTTTTGCTAATGTTTAGTTCTAAGTTCATTTTAACAAAGCCGCTGTCTATCGACACCATTGCACAGACTAGCTCATGGTAGACTGATATATTATGCAACCATATTTGGGACAGGGATGCTGAAATTGCTTGAAAATCCCCAGACAGGGATATTCATGCCAACACTCCTAGGACCTGGTCGAGAAGACTCATTGGCAGTCTAAGGAACCGGTGTCCCCCTCTCTCTTCTTCCCCATCAAAACGCCACAGCTTCTCGCTGACTGGCCCCTCTCGGGGCCCATGAGATGCCGCTTGGAGTCTGGGCTTGTCTCTCCTCATGGCTTCCTCACACGCCAAGTTGGTTTTCCCTCAACTTCCGCTTGTCCATGACGCCCACGGCCTCTCCACCTCACTCACTGCCGCCTCCACGGTCATCTGTCCAGTTCTGTGTGTCCTTGTCCGTATTCTCTGGTCTAAGCACCTGGTTGGCACAGCTGGCCCTGTCTGAGCAGAGCTGTGTCGTTGCCAGTCAGTGTGCCTGAGGATTAGGTGTCCTCGGTGCGACCATCTGGGGCTGGAGGGACAGGCAGGAGGGGCTACAGCTGCAGCCAGTGCCACGTGGGCATAGCCAGGAGCGTGACTAGTCAGAAGCAACACAGACGTAAACCCCCACTGTCCCCCGAGTCTGCCGTGCCCGAGCAGTCTCCCTTCCCGTCCAGCAAGAATCTCCTCTGACATCGTCACGCAGGTTTTGAGGCTCCCCCGCTGAGCAGACTAGCAGCGTGGGCCAGAACCTGCCGTCCTTGGCTCCCCGGAGTTGTTCCTGCTCACCCCCGCTCAGTTCCCAGGGACCAGGACTTGCAGGAACAGCGCTGGTTTCTGGGTGAGCATGGGCGGCAGGGTGTCACACACATGCTCCGTGCCGACTCGCTCAGCCTCGTGCTAGCCCGGCTCTGCCTCTTTGTTTAAAAAGATAAATCCAGCATTTTCGCCTTCCCCCTCAGTAACTTACTGTTATCTATGAGCCCTGAAAAATATGGCTTGCTCAGGAAGGCGTTAGAGCTAAATTATCATTTATGTTTGTCACAGGGGTTGCAAATGTGTAATGAGATTCCATGGTTAATGTTTTGTACCAAGCGCGTAGGAGAGCCAGGATGAAACTGGTCCAGAGTTCTGATGTGGTGTTTTAATTAAAGATAGTTTCTAATCAAGGGTGGAGAAATGGCTGTTCAGAAAACGGTCAACGTGCCGTCCAACTCACTGGTGCCGTGGGCTGGGGCAGCCAGCACGGAGCGCCCTCTGCTGAGATGCTGAGAGGGGACGCACACATGGACTCAGGACGCCGGGGCCAGACGTTCTGCCCGCTGACACCCGCCAGGCCCCCACGCGTGTGGCTGTGCGTCGCCTCGGTGTCAAGGACTCTGTCTCGGGTCCTAGTGAATGCTAGTCGGTCAGTCTGCATAGCGGCCTGGCCAGGACAGAGGGGTGGAAGCCAGTCTGCATGGGCACGGGGTCGCGGGCGGCCCCCTCCTCAATATCACCTTGCCCGAAATGGGAAGAGCAGGGGCTGACCCCCTTGGTCCTGGCACGTTTTCCCTGGAAGAACCTCCCTAGTCTAGAAGGTTCTGCACAGAGGCTAGCATCAGTTAGTACCATCAGGAGCCCCCAGAGATCTGACCATGACTTTGGACCTTTGATCAGTAAGAGCCATTTGTTTGCTCACATCACGCTGAATTTCTCCCTATTTAAATTCTTTAGTCACGCGGAGAGCAGGAAGTCTCTGAGTTCTTGTCCTATTTATTGACCTTTTCTGACTCAAGGGGCTATGTGAGAGCACAGGCCCCTCTCCGAGTCTCGGGGAGAAGGTGGCCTCTCATTGCCGTCACTCTTCTCCCCCTCCCTGGAGAGCTGCTTGTCTGTCTGCCCACCTTCTGTCCACTGCCCCCGTGGGCTGGGCCTGTGGGCATCAGATTGGAACTGGATGTGACACAAGCACATCGAACGCGTGTCGGGCTGGGGCTCGGGGGGTTGGCTTCCAGCCCGGTGCCGTCTCACCTCTAACCACACGCCCCTCTGGCAATCTATGCTCAAACAGCGGCTGGAAGGATCTTCTCGAAAATAAAGCAGATCTGGTGCATGTCCTTTCACCCCCACTGGCTTCCATGACACTTGAAACCACATGGACAAGGGCAGGCCCTTCCTGTCCACGCTGCCCACCCGGGACCCCACCTGGAAATCATCTGGGCTTCAGTTAGACCCCAGCTAGGACCTTGCTTGAACCTCGCTGGACCTCCCCGCCACCCCAGCTCCCACTGTGACTGCATAGCGCCCCGCTTCCTCCCGCCTGGGGACCTTGGCAACCAAGGGCCTTGGCCCAGAACTTCCCTTCTGTGCTCCATTGGCTCCCACCTTGCCGTTTACGCCTCAGATCTACTGTCTCCAACTTCCTGTGTCTACAGCGGCCTTTACAGCAAGCCCGGCCCCATCGCCCAGCTTCATCCGTCAGAGCACTTCTGCTTCAAAGGATCTTACTACTAATTTTCCGGTTCACTGCCTGCTTCGTCCTACTGGAACATCAGCCTCATGAGAGCAGGGGCCTCGCCTGGCTGGGTCACAGTGCCCTCAGATCCGGGAACGGCAGGTGAGCGGCCCGGGCTCAACGCACCCTCCAGGAATGGTGGAAGCGGGGACGGAGGGCGGCTTTGTCCTCACGGACTGCAGTCTTGTCACCTGTCAAGGGCGGTCGCCCCTGCCCGCTTCCCTCGGCAATTGGAACACGTGTGTGGGGACGAGTGAGGCCTGCCTCACCACAAGGGACCATCTTTAGGTGGCTCCTGAAGTGTTCCTCAGTGCGTCAGCTCCTCTCAGGAGGCGTCTTCCTAATGCTGGTCTTAGGGCGCTGTGACCACAGCCACTCGGGGGCCACACGTCAGCGGACACACACTATGTGGGGCACGGAGTTTAGCCATTTTGTTTTACAGATGAGGAGGTGAAGGCTGGGGAGGTGGGCAGACAGGTGTGACCTACAGTCAATCCACGTTAATCTTGGTAGCGATGAACCGTGACACACAGACCTCTCGGTCACTTTGTGGGCCGTGAGCAGAGCCCAGCGCTAGCCACCTGGTAGCCTTGTTTTCTGCTCTGGCAGGAGCCAAGAACGCTGTTTCTCACTGTTTCTCGCTGTTGTCACGGTGTTCCAGCGGGCGGTTCGCTCACCCTCGTGGGGACCAGGCCCCAGTACTTCCTGCAGCATTAGTTAGAGCAATAGCATTAATGGGGACTTTGCCTTAGTATTTGAAGAGTGACCGCCTCTGAAAAGGGTTGATGCGAAACCGCGGTGTCTGGCAGGAAGCAGCCAATTGATATCTGGGCACAAGCTCTCATTTCATTAATGCTGATGCCGTGAAGCCAAGTTAAAGCTTATGAAGTTAATTGAGTAAAATACCGAGAAACAGGCATCTTATCTTAAGGTCACAGCCACTAGCAGGTCTTGTGGGAATTATGAAAACGTATATTTGATAAAAATGATTTATAGGGATTTCCTTGAATATTTAAAAACATGAAGTTCTAGATAGCTTGTGTGATTGCTCTGGGACTGTCCTGGACCAAAACATATCCTGATAAGCTTTAAAATGTGTGCGTGTGTGTGTATGCGTGCACATGCACATGTGTGTCACCGAATAATAAAATCTCAAATAGTTTTATAAAAAAATATCCAAGTTTCGGACCTTTTGTTTATTTATGTCACAGTCATTTTATTATTAATTTACACTAATTAACACCAGCTCAGGCAAAATTATTTTTGTGTGAATTAAACCTGTAGATGAAAATGAGGTTGAAATTAAAAACTAGTCTACTCTTCCCCTTCCCCCAGTCCAGGGAAGGCAACGGGTAAGGGTTGGCCTGCAGGAAAGCAGAAATTCTAGGTGATCCTTAAGAGCCTAAGCTCTGCCTGATCTCCTAATCTCAACCCTTCTTTCCACAGCCACTAACTTAGTTTTCTGGTTCCTAAAATTCTCTTGTTTTAGGATACCTTCCTGTGGAGTAAAGTTTGTCTTTCATTAAAATGTAAATTTCCCTGGGAGAGGCCATATTGTGATCATTATGGCTCAGTACATCCTTCTTGTGAAAAAGTTGGTGTTATCTTTCCTATGAAGAGCACATAGAAATGGAGACAGGAGGAGCTGTGGCGGGGGGGGGGGGGGGGATGGGGGGCTGGGCACCAAACCCTCTGAGCGCTGCAGTCCCGCCCATAGTCTGCTCACAGCCCCGCCCACAGCCCCACCTGCAACCACGCCCACAGGCCTCTTACAGCCCCGCACACGGCCTATCACGGCCCAGCTCGGGGCCCACAGTCTGCTCATAACGAAGCCCACAGCCCCGCCCACAGCCCGCCGGCCGTCCGCTCACCTGACCGCCTCCACCGGCCTGGATTCATCCCTGTCCAGACTCTGACTCCCACTCTGAAGCTTCAACGGTAGGATAACATCGCTTTGAAACTGCACCTTCCAGTTTAACGTGCTGATTTAAATCACCTTTTTCTCATTTTGTCTCATTTGTGTTGTTTTAACATAAAAAGCCAAATAATTTTTCCGTTTTCATGCCTGGTAGTCACTGAGATTGTTTAGCTGCAGAAGTTAATAACAGTCTGTCACCCAGAAAACTAGTCTGCGTTTCATTTGGGGAACAGATTTTAATAATTACGTGTAATCCATAGTGGGATTACCATCCCAGCAGACCGCCGAGCCTGAGTTTGCGCGGAGAGTGAGCGCCGTTCGTTCCGAGAACCGCTCCTCCTTTAAGAAGCGTAGTCGTTTCATAGGTTCCTCCCTGATTCCATCTCCTTTCCCCTTTCTATTGCTTTGCCCGTCTAAATGCTTCTGTAATTTCGCTAATAGGAGGGGGGAGATACGCATTTTCGCCTTGCGGTGTTAACGTCGGATAAGCCCCTTCGGTGACCTTTCCATCACGGAGCGCGTGGTTATACAGCACTTACGTTTTTTAAAGCACAGTATGATTGGAGAAGAAAGGATAAATTCCATGGTCCTAATGTCCAGGCTCAGTCAAAAGAGCTGTGCTCACTTTGTGCCCTCTAGGCCCGCACGTCCTTGTAGCCCTTTGTCCTCTGATGAAGGCCCAAAGGAAAGGCGTGGCCTGCGAGGAGGTCAGCAAACTTCTTCTGTGTGACCAGGCCCTGACCACACCTGGAGCGACCTTACCTGTGTTTATGGGTTTAACAGTGCTGCTGTGTACTTCCCTAGAACTGTTTTCATACACGCATTTGCCTAATTCTGTAGCCTCTGTTTGAACCATAATTCTTGTGGTGGCCTCTGTCCTCTCTCCATGGCGTGGCCTTTCTTCCCTCTGGCGTGGCCATCGATTGCACCGATCCAAGTTAGAGGTGCAGGAGGAGGTGCTCATTCCCCAAGGGGACCAATCTACTTAATAGCAAAAGTCAAAATGACATTTGCTATAGCTTCTGGCTTCAGTTTTGCAAATGGGTATACATGCAGTGGAGGTGAAATTCACTGAGACCAAATCGGTTTCCAGGAAGCGTGTAAATTCCTTATCTCTTACACCTGCACCCTCGGCACTGTGCAAGGAGCCAGCAGCGCGGGTGCAGGCAGAGTACAGGGGCAGGTGGGCCAGAGTCTGCCCCGAAAGCCGCTCCCCCGGAGCAAGTCAGCCAAGCAGGACGTGTCGTGTCTCACTGCGTTTCACGCGTGGAGCTTTGACAATCTAATATACAGCGTCATGCACGAGCGAAACACAGAAACCAAGCTCTCTGCGAACCTTGTTTTCGCTGCCCTTGACACTGCTTGTCATCTTCTCTGCTCGAGCGTTGCTGATTCCCAGGACCCGCTGTGGGCAGTGTGTGGGCGTGGACTTTGCAGAGTGCGCACCCAGCTGCTGCCTCGTCGGCCTGGTGAGCCCCACTGGGCAGGTCGGCCTGGTGAGCCCCACTGGGGAAACTGAGGGCTGGGGGTGGTGGAGGCACTCCACAAACACTGACGAGAAAACGAAAGCTGCTTCCCCTCCGCTTATGGATTCACGTGTGGGCGATGGGAGTGGGCGGACGCTAGAGCTTCTGAATCCTGAGTCCCATTCGAGGGTGAGCCCAGAGAACCTGCTGGGCGCCCTCTGCGGCTGGCCGGGCCTGGGAGGCCGTCTCGTGCAGAGTCTTGGTCGCTCTGGGGACAAGGACGTTATAGAGTTTATGTCCTGAAGTCTCCCAGCTAAGA
>NW_006438073.1:7363495-7375184 GCF_000325575.1 Pteropus alecto
GGGCCCGGGCGCGGGCGGCCAATGGGGCCGCCGCTGGCCTCAGCGTGGATGCCGCCTCCGCAAAGGTTTCTGAGCGGAAATTCCTATCCGCCTACGTCCGCGAAGGCCTGAACCTCGCCCTTGTCCTGAATAATAAGCCGGGCGGACACAGTGGCCGGGGGGGTCACAGCCGCTGTTCCCCGCTCTCCGGGGGCGACTCTGCTCGCTGGACGCTCCGCTCCGCCGTTCGCTGCGTCTCCTCGCGCTGCGTGTGGCTTTGGTTCGCGAGCTCGCGTCCGGCCGAGTTCGCTCCTCTGGCCGAGCATCTCTCCCGGGTTCGGTTTTGGGCCGTGCTGTGGTTCTGGGCTGTGCGTCAGTCAAGGCCCCCGGAGAAGCAGAGACGGCGGATTTGCTGTGAGACGTCGAATCTCGCAGTCGTGGAGTTCGGTTCCCGTGATCTGTCATCGGCAAGCTGGACACTCGGAGCTGGCGGTGTCGTCCGAAGGCCGGAGGGCCGGTGGTGCAGACTCAGGTCTGGGTCTGAAGGACGCAGAACCAGAGGCGGTGACAGCGTAGGTCCCAGTCCAAGGGCAGGAGAAGGGCGGAGCCCCAGCTTAGCAGTCGCCAGAGAGGGCGGGAGGACACTCCCGTCCCGTCTTTTCTGTCCAGGTCCTGGGCGAGTCGGGTGACGCTGGCCACACAGGGGAGCATGCCCCCATGCCCTCACGACACCCCTAGACCAGTTCGCAGCCAAGCACGCGGCCCCCGTGGCCTCGTCAAGTTGACACGCGAAGTACCCCCTCGTTACTCCGCGTGCTGTTTCGGGCATGCGTGTCCTCCAGAAATGCCCTCACGACACCCCTAGACCAGTTCACAGCCAAGCACGCGGGCCCCCGTGGCCTCGTCAAGTTGACACGCGAAGTTACGCATCGCAGGACGGTGGAGGTGTTTCAGCTGCCCTCGAGAGTGGCGCCGGGTTGTGTCCGCCTCAATCTGCAGCCAGCATCCTGGGGTCGGTGTGACGGTGACCTCCACTCACCTGCTGGCCTATAAAGGGATTCCTCTGGTGGCGAAGGTGGCGGTGGATTTTACATACATGTGCAAAATATGTGCCCTCTCGTTTCAATGTGTCTGGAGAGTGGCGCGGAGGGAGGTTCCCTGGTGTTTCCCTCGTGACCTGCACCCATCGACTCCAGGGGACAGTGACCAGTGAACAGAGCACGGTCCAGGCTGTGTTGACCTGCAGAGGGCCTCGCCGGCTGCAGCGCCGGCAAGCCGTGATGAGGGGTTTTAAGTCAGGGACGCGGGCGAGGTATGTGTCGCTGGCCTCCTGGGTGCTGACCCTCCTGAGGTCGTGTCCACGGCAGCGCCTCCGTCACCCTCCCTGCGGGCTGCAGCTCCCTCACTGCTCGGGCACACCCACACAATTGTCACCTTTTTATCTGGGCCACGTGAGTCTCTTCACCTGGAAACCACAGAGTCTATGTGTAAGAGTAAGAAATTGGTGTATTTAAGTTTCTAAACGCTTCGAGTTTTCTGGAGCCGCTTCTGTGTGGGAGACGGAGTGTCCCGGGAGTGGTCAGCTCACGGACAGGAAGCACAGCTCACCCCCCGGCCTTGCCTTTCCGCCGCCGTTTGCCCCAGCTGCTGCTTTACGGAGCTGCTCTGCAGTGTCAGAGAAAAACGACACGAAGTCGGAAGCGCAGAGGCCGCCGACCCTGCTCTCTGACAGTCCGAGGTGCACCTGTAAAACGCGGCTGACCCTGCAGCTTCTTTTGTATAAGGAGGTGGCTTAACATACTGACCCGGAGTCATGGCCAGCTGGTCGAACATTTCTTCACGAGCCTTGTCTGTCATGTCACATGTCAGTGGAAGCTGCTGGTAAACAGTTCCTGAAAAGTCTCTGTAGTAATGTTTATTGGTATTCACCCAGAACTTCCAAATAAGTTTAGTTTCCATAAAAAAAATAGCTTTTAAAATTCCTTAATTTTGCCACTCGCAAGAGCAATAAAATGATAAAACTCACTAGAATAAATTATTAATAAATACAAAGTATGTAAATACAATTAAAACACTTTACTGAGGGTCATAAAACATTACTGGAATAAACAAAAATGTATACAGTGACAACGACAGAACATTGTAATAATGGTTCATTCGCCTCAAATCAGTTTATAAATTTAGTGGAAATTTTACTTTAATTACAATGAATTCTTTGGTAACTTGACAAAATAATTCCAAAATGATTTCAGGAAAAAATTACCCAAGAAATTGAAAAAGAAGAGTAAAATGAGGTCTTTCTTATAAAAATAATTGCTAAAATAAATTGTAAAGTGACTATAATCAAAACGATATGGCTCCAGCTCGCATAAAAGGGTCTATATAACAGAACATTTACATGCTGTCAGCATAAGAATCTAACACTTAATTTAATATCAATTGGATACATATTTTGCCTTTTAGAACATTTGACATTTCAGATCATTTGGGAAACATATTCAGTAAATACAATGGCAAGTTTAACAATTAGAAAAAAATTACCTTAAATGCATACTTCATATCACGCAGACCATACCTTGAAATAAGCCGCATGTGGGCAAAACTGTTCAATGCTGAAAAACCGATACAATTAAGAAAAAAAGGTAATTATTTATCTGAATCTGGAGTGGGAGGAAGGACTTTCTAATCATTGAGGAATTATAGGTTTACTCTATAAAGATAAAATCATCAGAAAGTAATATAAGTAGAATCAAATCAAGTGAAAACTTGAGCGAATACATAGTTAATTCCTTAACATATAAAGCTCCTAAAATCAATTTTATAATGATGAACACACCAGTAGAAAAATGGAATGACAAGAATAACAAATTCACAAAACAACCACAACAAAAATAGTCACTAAAACTTAAACATTTAAAAAACTGGCTTTTTAAAAGTATACATTAAAACAACGATATGATTTTTTTCTCCCCACCAAACTAACACTCAAAACATATCAATAGTGCTGATGAGGATGAAGGGCACTGGGCAATCTCATGTTTGATGGAAATTCAAACAGAATCTTTCAGGAGGGCAACTTGGTAATGCTTGTCTGAGTAATTCTCCTTTTCCATTAAGTGAAACACATGAAATCGCCAGTATTCGATCATTTTGACCTACAAAAATGGCAATTTCACATGATTGAACCTACTTAGGATAATCATCTAAGGAGAATGGGACCAGGATTTAAGAGTATGAGATATCCGCGGTAGCATTACTTACAGAAAATTTAGAAGTCAAATATAAACGAGTTAATAAAATAAATCTAGGTGGTGAGATACTATGCATCTACTCAGTTTTTATAGCAAACTGTGATCCTGGATTGGATTCTGGGCTGGAAAAAGAGTAATAGCTATAGATGCAATATTAGGATAATTGAAAAATTTAAAAATACAGTAGATAATAGTATTTGTACCAATGTCCAGTTTCTGGATTTTGATAAATTATACTGTGATTTCTTAAGAGAAGATTATTCTTAGGAAATATGCCCTGAAGTATTTGGGGATAAAGAAGCATGACACTCTCAGATGGTTTGAGGAAAAACGTATATGTTTCTTCGAACTTACCTTGAAGTTTTCCTCTAAGTTTGAAATTTTATTAAAATAGAAAGTTACAAAAATTTCTCCAAAATAAAAATCATGTTTTCACTTTAATGATATGAAAACATTCTTTCTATATTTTTAAGTAAAAAGAGCAATAAAGTCTACCACGCTAACGGGCTATCTAGCTATCACTCTTCACATATCTAGTTCTCCATCTGTCCGTGAAGATTATTGATATAGATATCATAGGAAAGATGTTCACAACATGTTAATAACGTTTGTTTTTTATGAGTGATGAACTCACATTGCAATTTCTTCCTACGCTTTTCTACACTTTCTAAATTTTCCAAGTATAGGAAAGCATAGGGATACAATTCTATTTAGGGGGAAAAAAACAGAAAAAATCTCTTCCTTTTGTAATGTGGTGATTCTGCGCTTTGACCTACGTGTCATAGACAAGACTATTTTGAGCGTAGTCTCATAGATGAGAAGTACAAGTCACAAACCGGGTTCGCAGTGGGACTCTGACAGATGCTCAAAGCTGTCCTGACCTCAGTGTTTAAACGGGTGACGTATCGCAGAGTGGTCAGGGTGGGTGTCCTGCAGAGGTCCCAGGGGTCTCCAGAGTAAGCCGTAATTGTGCAGCACCTGCTTCCCTTGTGGGACTCCAGGCTGTGGTGTCGGGAAGCTACCGAATGTCCGTCACAGAGGGCGAAGGTCTTGTCATTTGCTTTACACACTGAAGACATGGGGCAGGAACAGTGGGAAGCTGGTCTCAGGAAGCCCTGAGAAAGAAGGGGCCGGAGATTGAGAATAAGAGTTTATCTAGCTCTACACACATGGGTAAGCCCGGAATTGGGCAAACTGTGAGTTTGTAGTGACTCTTATTCCGTTTCTCTAAGACCAGCAGCAGCAGCAGCAGCCGTGAATCTAAGACTACTCACGTGACGTCACTCACACAGTCTCACTGCGCCTTTGTTTATCTCTCTTCCAACTCCAGTTTTTTGCTTTTTCTCTTTTTTCCTGCTCCCTGGATAGGCAGGATCAACGACAGGATCAACCAGAAATGTTAACGGCGGTCCTGGATTTTCTAGCTCATTGTAGGGTCAGTTCAAACCCTAGTACCTAATAAGAGAACAGTGAGCGAGCCAGGTTGTCCCTGGGTGCCAGCGGTCACGGTTAGACCATTATCCTTCTAAAATGACCCAGTGGGTTTATTCGTGTCCTGCTCAGTGTCTGCTCCCCACTTTCTGCTTTATAACTTTGTTCAGATGACACTCCACATGTCCCCAGATTTAGGGTGCTGTCTGGAATTTACGTTACCCAGTGGGGCAGGGAGTTCTCCCAGGAGCCATTATGGGTCCATGGGTGGGGGCCAAGATCTCAGTTGGCTCGATCAGACGTAGAGCCTGGTTTGGGAGGAGGTTTTCCCCTCGCTCTCTTCTGCTGGCCGTGAACAAGAATACACGTTGCCATGATGGCCGCAGCCACGAGCCTGGGGAAGAAACTGATATTGGGACAGGAGAGTGGAGAGATGAGAAGCAGCTGGACCCGCGGTTCCTTCGCCACTGGCCCGTGCCACCCCTGACCTCTCTGTGTCTCCAGTTACGTGAGCTGATACGCTCCCATCGTCTGAGCTCCTTTGAGCTGCGATTTCTGTTATTTGCAGCCAAAAATATTCTACCTGAATCAAACACCACTACGACATACCTGGGTGGTAGGTTGAATGGTGGCCCTCACAAGGATAGACCATGTTCCAGCCCCCAGGACCTGTGAGGGTGAGCTTACTTTGAAAAGGGGTCATCGCAATGTAATTAAGCATCTTAAGGTGAGATTATCTTGCACAGCTCCATAGCAAAAACAAATGATCCAATTGAAAGATGGGCAGAGGAAACGAATAGACATTTTTTCCAAAGAAGACGTACACATGGCCAACAGATACATGAAAAAGTGCTCAACGTTAGGGAAACAAATCAAAATCACAGCATCACCTCCTACCTGTGAGAATGGCTGTCATCGAAAGGGCCAGAGACGAGCGTTAGTGCAGATCAGAGTGACGAGACCCCCTGCGCACCGTTGGTGGGAACGTAAATTGCTGCAGCCACTACGTGAAACGGTACCGAGCTTCCTTTAAAAATTCAAAATAGAGCTGCCACGCGATGGAGCAATCCCACTTCCAGACACGTATCCGGAAAACGTGGAGACGGAAATTCGAAGAGATGTCTGCTCTCCCGGGTTCACTGCAGCAGCATTCACGGGCCCCGAGACACGGAGAGGAGCTGCGTGTCCGCCAGCGGGTGGATGGACGGAGAAGACGCGGCTCGTCGTGCGGGACGGACTCCTGCCCTGAGATGCACTCTGCTGTGTGCGACAACGCGGGTGAACCTGAGGGCGTCATGCTAAGGGGAATAAGTCAAACGGGAAGGGAGCTACCGTCCGGCATCACTTATCCATGGACTCCGAGAAAGCCGAACCCCCGGAAGCGGAGGGTGGAGCAGTGGCCCCGGGAGCGGGCGGGACGGGCCGGGGGAAGGTGAGAGGCCCGTCAAAGACCTGGTTTCCAGCTACGAGATGAATAGGTCCCCGGGAAGTCAGGGACAGCCTGGCCACTGTGCTTAATCACACTGCACGGTGGACTTGAAAGCTGCCGAGAGGGTAGCTTGCAAATGTCCTCACCCCACGAAAGAAATGGCAATTGTGCGGTGTGAGGGAGGCCTGAGCTGGGAGGGGGGCGTTTGGCGCTGTGTCAGTGTATCGGATCCACACGCCGTCACCTCCCACTCACGTGTTGTCACGGGTCACGCCCCTCTCAGTGACGCCGAGGGACAAAGGCCAGCTCGTCCTGGATTGCGCGTTCAGTCCCATGCCCAGCGTCTGTCTTCATGGGAGACAGACGCTCATGGGGAAGAGCACCATGCGACGACGAGGCAGGGGCTGGAGCCCCCAGGAGCTGGAAGAGGCAGAGAAGGACCCTCCCTCCTCTCGACCCTCCGGAGGCAGGGGCCCCGCTGGCACTCTGGCGTCACATTTCTCGTCTCCAGGACTGCGAGAGGATAAGAAGTCACCGAATTTATGGTAATTTGCTCCGGCAGCCCCAGGAAGCAATTATATATCCTGGGTCAGAGATGAGCTTTAACGAACATGTAAACTTAGCACAGAGCCGGGAGCGGCAACGGTTGCCGTCCTTCCTGCCCTGCGGGCCCCGCCCCCGCCCCCCCCAGCCGTGAGCCGGGCCGCGGGCTCCTGCCTGCCTTTCCGGCCCCTCTTCCCATCAGCATCTTGGATGTCACCTGTCTTTCTGGTGTCCTGTCTTTCTCTAAATTTCTCCGTGGATTCTGTGAGGTGTTGGAGACTCATATTCTAAAACCTCATGTGTTGCGGTTTTCGGTTACATCAAGGACAACACCGGTGCAGAGAGACGGTATGAGCTGATCAAAACGGGGAAGAAAGAACTGAAAATCTCTGGCACGATTATTCAGGGGAGATTTTCTGGTAGAGTTATGTTGGATTTTTTTCAATAAATTCATTTTACAGACTCTTAAGAGAGAGCTTTTAAATGAATGAAAATATTACTCGAATTTTAAATTCAGCCCATTAAGTCATCACTCACACCGTTGTAACATCGCGTGTTTACTGTTAACGACACACGCACAGCTAAAAGAGAAAGGGCGCAGGAAAGCTATCTGACTGCGTGTTTTGGGTGATCTCAGCCAAATGCTTGTCAAGATTTACCCTCAGTAGCTGAGGCGGCGCTGGGGCTCTTAGCAATGCACGTGGGCAATAGAAGGACGCGACATACGGCCTCCTGCCATGCGACGAGATGGGAGACGCAGCCGTGGCCACCAAGCGAGAAAGAACGTGACTTCCTTACGCCTGTCCCTCGTCCATGTTCCTCCGCCTGTGGGTCTTTTGTTTCCCTGACACAGTAACTCAGCCTCCGGCTCCCGATCCCGTCCCTTCGTTCCTGATTTTACTTTCTCCCCGCTTCCTTCTTCGCACGCCCTCCGGATGCCCTTGGATTTGCTCTGCCTCCCGCGTCTCGAAGGCCGGCATCTCTGATCGCCACCCTCCGTTCTCTCTCTCAGCTGATCCCGGCTCTTCGGTGCGACCTCCAGCTCGACCCATAGAGTGTTTTTGTGCAAATCAGAAAAGGGGACCCCTTTTGGACAGACATTGGAACAGTCCCCCCTCTACGTGGCCACAGACCCACAGCCTCATCCCTTTGCCTGGCCTCCTTTGTGCGAAGCAAACATGCCACAGTCACTTGGCACCCTGCTACGGCCCCCTTGCTGTCCCTTTTCTCAACTCACCAGGCTGCACTGGCCCTCACTAGCCCGTCTACCACTGGACCCCTCGACCCACCTTCCGGATACGCTCTTCGTGGTGAGTCTGGTTCCTCTTCCTCCTTGCCGTGGCCTTGCGGGACCACAGCCAGGGTGTCGAGGGTCTGTCTGTCTGACGTTCTGCTGGCTCTGTAGCCTGGTAGGGCAGCCTGACCGTTCCCAGGGGTCCTTTTCCCCGAGCTCGATAGGCAGCTGCAGAACGAATGGACGCGTCGTTACCCCCAACCCGCCCGTCGCTCGCTCCCGCACCGCGTCCCCCCCGCCGCCATGGCATTTGCGGAGTCGTAAGCGCAGGAGCGCGGGCATCCATCGGGCTCCACGCGGCCCGGCTCGGTCAGCTCGGCGCTGAGGGGCAACCTTTACCTCGTCTCATAGGTCACGTGCCCCGAAGCCCCCGCCTTTCTCACGCTCCCACTTGGGTGTCCGCTTCGGGGGCCAGGACGTCTTCTACGTGACCAAAACCCCCGTTCGGGACCTCGAGGCCATCGGAGCCCCTCTGGCTTCTGGGTTCTCCGTCCTCAGGCAAACTGACCTCCTTCACGCCTCAGAAGACAAGTGTCCCTTCTCCTCTAGTGCACTCACCTCTACTCACGCCATCAGTCAAAGCATCGGCCATCTCCTCTGCAGCCGGGCCGGCCACGCTTCTCTTGGCCGCGTCCCGTCGCTGTGACCTCGTGGGTCTGCCCGCCGTCTCATTTTCCCACGCCGGTTCCGCTTACCTGCTGCTCCCGCAGCTTCCCCTCGGGGTGTCGCTTGTTCAGGTGCTCTGTCTTCACCCCTGACACGTGCTGCTGAGACGGTCCTTCAAAACTCCCCACGAACGAAGCCATCGAAGGCTCACTGGTTGTTGACACACAACGGATGGCAAATCTTGTGGCCCGTCCTTCTGGGTTCAATAGAAAACTACAGCCTTAGCTTCCGTAATCCATGCTCTCTGTTTTTACTACAGCTAAATATAAATATTTTTTTCTTTTTGAATCATGCCCCATGATCGAGCTTCTGGTTTAAATCACGTGTAGGCATTATGTGAAGTGCCTTTTTTCCTTCAGTATCCGCAGATCAGAATGTTTTTCACCCCCCACAGCAAAGAGGAGCTGCTGCCTTCCCGTCTAAGCCAGTGCTTTATCTTCCCGGCGAAAAGTGGCCTCTGCCGTCTTTGAATTTACACGCTGGGTCATTAGCTCTTTCTTGTGGTTTAGTTTGTATATGTATGTCTCATCTCCCTTCGGGCTACTTTGTCAGAATATTTTTAAAAACATAAATATCCTCTGTATCCTAATTTTGATTCTAAGAAATCGTTCTAAAGAAATAATTGTGAATGAAGACAAAGATTTAGGTAACACTTTAAATGCAAGTATATATTTTTCTTACACCAAAAACCTTTTTCCTAATGTCGTTAATTATATTATTTGTGTGTGTGTGTGTGTATACATATATATATATTTCAAAATAATAATATAACTGAAAAGATAGAGACAGTGATTTATGATTACTTTCAGATGTTTTTGGCTTTGAAATACATCCCTTTAGGAATACAGCATCGAAATACTGTGTTTTAGAGTCGTTGTTAAGAATTCTTCTCTGTGCAGATAAGCCACCAGCTAGATACACTTTCGGTATTTTTTCAGTGATGTTTTCCTTTTTAAATTAATTTTGCTTTTAAAAATATATAAAACATTCTATAGGTTCAAGGCCAAAACTATTTGGTCGAGTGTGTTCAGTCAGACCCGGGGTCTGTCCTGGGCCCCTCCCCTTTCTCGTGCTCATCAGTTTGTGTGCTGCTAATGTTATTCTGCGTCTTGGTGGTGGTGGTTTTTCACTTACTCTATCCTGCAGATCCCTGCACCATCGGGAGATCTCCCCCACCCCCTTCACAGACACGTAGTCTTCGGTAGTGTTCAGGGCTGATCAGCTTCGCTCCCTGTGGATGCATTTCGAGGTGAACGGTCTTTGCTGATGTCAACAGCACCGAGCAAGCAGCCTCGTGGGTAGGTCGTGCTGTGCTTTTGCTGGTGGTATCTTTGGGGCAGGCTCCTACATGTGGAACTGGTGGTTCAGAGGGGGTGATGTGTATGGAGTTTTGACGACTCCTGCCAAACCTCTGTCTAGAGGGTCGGTGCCATTTTCATGCCCACCGGCAGGGCACGGGAGTGCCTAGTTCCCTGCGTGTGTCAAACTTTGAGATTTTTCTAAGCTAATTGACGAGCAGTGGAGTCGCAGTATAGTTTCAATGAGCAATTTCCTTTTCATGGGCGAGGTTGAGCATCGCGTCCTAAGTGTGCCATTGGCGTCTCTAGTGAGTGGGCTCTGGGTATCTCTTGCCTGTTTTTCTGGCAGGCACACTGTTACTGTTTAAGGGTGACAAATGTTTCCATTCCTCTTCCTCTTCTACCGTCTCTGACCTCAGGAAGGGGTGTGGTTCAGAGGGGGTGATGTGTATGGAGTTTTGACGACTCCTGCCAAACCTCTGTCTAGAGGGTCGGTGCCATTTTCATGCCCACCGGCAGGGCACGGGAGTGCCTAGTTCCCTGCGTGTGTCAAACTTTGAGATTTTTCTAAGCTAATTGACGAGCAGTGGAGTCGCAGTATAGTTTCAATGAGCAATTTCCTTTTCATGGGCGAGGTTGAGCATCGCGTCCTAAGATGCCGTTGGCGTCTCTGGTGAGCGGGCTCTGGGTATCTCTTGCCCGTTTTTCTGGCAGGCACAGTGTTACTGTTTAAGGGTGACAAATGTTTCCATCCCTTTTCCTCTTCTACCGTCTCTGACCTCAGGAAGGGGTGGAACCCACAGGTTAACAGAGCCTGTCAAGACACAGACACCATGTTTCTTTAAAGCATTTCTGCCAGGCGAGGATTCCACAACTGTCAATTAGACCTCCGATGACTAGTATTTCATGACGTCAATGCCTCCAGCCCAAGACCCCCAGGAGCTCACCCCCGTGTCTGAACATGCTGGATTTATCCTCGTTGCAGTGACGGAGAAGGCACAGCTCTGGGAATCGTGGGCGTCGCGGTGAGGGGGTGTCAGGGAAGATTGTTGTAAGGTTTGGGGTTTGGCCGGGTGATTTGGGGAGGGTTTGAGGGAGCAGGGCTTTGGTCTGCCTTGGATGCGGCTGGGGAGTGAGGTGATTCTATGGCTGTGAACCCTAATAAATCTCGCCCGAGGCGGGGGTCTAGACCAAAGCTAAGCCGTGCTTGGTAAGGAAACACTGTCGCTGGTGTCAGGCAGGGTGGGGGACGTCTGCTCTGCTGTGACCCGGACAGGCCCATGTTTCGTCTGCGTTCAGATCTGGTCATAAGTGGTCTTGCTCCTGTCGATCCAGCGTGGGTATAAAGTAGCCTTGTCTGGTGTGACACATTCTGAGGTTGTTTGCGTTCACCGGGAGGGCACCAGGCCAGCTCGCAGCAGCACCAGCCCTGGACACGGTGTCAGGCTTGCTCCTGGAAGCCAGGCTGCTCTTCCGTTGTTCAGCTGGCACCGGAGCGGAGTCTCAGGACTTTTCACTGTAGTGACAGGTGACCCGTCTGTAATCTGTAGTGGTTGCAAGTCTGAGCACTTGAAAACACCCGTATTTAGGTATTCGTTTTACATAATATTGTGTAGTATCTCATCATGTGGGTTTCCAATTATTTTCCACCTGAGAAGGGTCCAGGATTCAAGACTGAGGTCTTTGTGGCTTAGCTTTTCAGTCCAGAGGGTCTTGTTAAAGATGCTTTAGACTGGGCGGGGGGGGTCTGTCTCTGAGAGAAGGAAGTCTGGCGTCGGAGGGAGGAGGAGAGAGGGAG
>NW_006438073.1:7375218-7377483 GCF_000325575.1 Pteropus alecto
CCCAGTTTCCTTAAAATTCTGGCTCCCTTTCAACCCCCTCGCCACAAACAGGGACTTCTAGAAGGGAATGGCTTTGGGTAAATGTAAACGGTAAATAAACAAGAGAAAAGAGGCTCGACCACATTTGCAATCTGGGATATTGGAACTAAAAATCATGAAGGTTTCTCAGGAGAGTCTAACGGGGGAAGTGTGGTTATCTCGTTTTCTAAAGGAGGGGCCCCCATCCCCTGGTCTGTGGCCTGTTCGGAACCGGGCCGCACAGCAGGTGAGCGGTGGGCAAGGGAGCGAAGCTTCCTCTGTATCTGCAGCCGCCCCCAGCGCCAGCATCACCGCCTCAGCTCCGCCTCGGATCGTCTGGCGTTAGATGCTCATAGGAGCCCCGGTCCCCGGGGCCAAAAAGGTTGGGGACCGCTGTAATCTAAAGGACGTCTCAGTTTGATTAGAGATTCGAATGCCGCATCTAAGTCTCTGGAACATCTCAAGACATAGATGATTCACAGTCCAGATTTTAAAAATAACATATCAGACCAGAAGAAAATACTCTGGTAATTAGAAACGGCATGATATTTCCGAATAGTGGAAACAGGTATTGCAACCACCTGGAGACCAGTATCAGTTTTCTGAACTTTGCTATTTTCGTTTGCAAGAAAAATTTCTCTTACGTTGTGATAATGATTAAATGCGGTGATGTGTTTTTACAGCATCTGGTATGGTTCCTGTCACACAGTAAACATCCAGTAAATCGTTGTGAATTATAATAATCTGAATCTTCCGCTTTAAAATATTTTGTATACCTCTAACAAATTGATATTACCGTGTTTTCTCTTCATAAGGTGATTTTAAGTTATAATGCACAGGTCATAAGTGGGCTCGTCTGTTTTGCCTGGATGCTAAAAGTGAAGAGTAATTAGGGTACAGGGACCTTCCGGAGCACAGGGAGGCTGCCAGCCCCTCTCCTTGCAAAAGCAGTGCGACCTGCCCAGCTGCCACAGACCTCCGTGTGTGATGTGGCAGTCACTCTCGTAGGAAGAGGTGGAGCCCTTTCTCCACAGCCTGGGAGACTAATCCGAGCATGGCCACAGGCTGGCTTAGGGCGTGTCTGGAGGAAGGGCCGCACCCCGTGCATCTGCCCTCACTCCTCAGAGGTGGCTCTTCTGCCCCAAGACGCTTGAGAGGCAGAGAAGCCTCAGAGCCCCTGGGAAGAGGACTCACCTTCCTGCCCGGAGCTGGACAGTGCTGCTTCAAGCATCTGGGTCCCCTGGCTCCAGGCAGAACTGCCCTGAGCCTTGCTTGTGAGGTCCCCAGGAGCAAGAGCAGATTTGTGCCTGGCAGGGAGAAATGACGCTTTGCAAGGGAAGGGTAGGAAGCTGTGGTCGTTGGAACTCAGCTGACTGGATCCAGCCTTTTCCACTGGAGAAACGACTTAAAAAACCCACCTTCTCCCCAGGGCCTCCGGCAGCTGCGAGCCGGCCCCTCTCTGGCACACTGTGTTTGTGCTGATGAGCAGAGCCAGCACACCTGAATTAAAAAAAAATCATTTCACAGCTTCCATTAAGTGGTGTCCAAGAAGAAACTACTCGATAGCGTTCCTGCCACTTCTGTCTAAACTAGACACCACTGTGCCCGTGCCTAAAGCATTGACCCCTTGGTTACTGATGACGAAGGTAACTGGCCCGTCACCTTCTGAGTCAGGTTGAAAGTCGCCAGTCTCTACCATTGGGAGCCATGTAGAAATGGGCGGCATTTTGGATGGTTTGTTTCTTTTTAAAATATGGACTGCTTTGAGGATGGAATAGTTGCCCGGTGGCCGTGTGACTGTCTTAGGTAGTTCAGAGTTATTATTAATTGACCTGACACTCGTCAAACATTGCCTGTCGCATTGTGGTTTGCAAAGTCAGGGTTCCCCCTTGCTGGCGGAGCCCGCACCCGCGTGAGGCTCCGTGACAAGGGGTGTGCGGGCTGTGGGTGAAGGAAGGCTGGCGGTCACTTGCCCTTTAAGTAGGGACAGTGTCTTCGTTTATTCGGGTGGCCTGCTGTAATCACCATGTTCCTTAGAAGCAGAAGAGGGGGCAGCAGGCTCTGCATCTGAGTGACGAGCGTGAGAGAGACTCCGCCAGCCCTTGCTGGCTTCAGAGATGGAGGACGGGCCCACGAGCCAAGGGGTGCGGGCGCCTCTGGAAGGTGGACAAGCCAAGGAGACCGATTCCAGAGCTCGCAGGAGGACCCGGCCCTGCTCGATGTTCGTGTCTCGACGTTAGGTCGCTG
>NW_006438073.1:7377904-7380609 GCF_000325575.1 Pteropus alecto
GCCCCCGCCCTCTCCTGCTCCAGTAAATCGTAGGACATGCCAAACGTTTTTCTCCAGCTGCTGTTCGGCCATTATCTAGCCACAATTAAACTGCTTTCCCGTCAATCCTTTCTTCTTTCGGCCAACTTAGTGGACTTTTGGCCAGCGCATCTGCTGTGAGGTTGTCCTAGTGTGTCTGTCTAGAGGGCTCGGCCACCCAGAACTGGCAGGGCTCTGGGCCTCTGGGCGAGTGGCTGTGGCCCCCGGCTTGGTGGGCCTGTCGTCTCTCAGTCGATTATAGGTGCTCTTGCTCTAAATCGTCTGGACATGGTTTTGTCACCATGACATCAATGGAAGGACAAGGAGAAAGGGACAGCTTAGGGGAGGGACAAGGGGCTGAGGCATCGGAGGGTGGACAAAGGCTGCCCGAGGTCTGAATCGGGGGCGAGGGGAGCCGCCGGCTTCGCTCCGCTCGGACCCCACTGCAGCCGAGCAGAGGTGACGGGGGCGGGCACGTGTCCCGCACGCGTGTCCCTCACTGTCCCGCACGCATGTCCCTCACTGTCCCGCACGCATGTCCCTCACTGTCCCGCACGCATGTCCCTCACTGTCCCGCACGTGTGTCCCTCACTGTCCCGCATGCGTGTCCCTCATTGTCCCGCACGCGTGTCCCTCACTGTCCTGCACGCGTGTCCCTCACTGTCCTGCACATGTGTCCCTCACTGTCCTGCACGTGTGTCCCTCACTGTCCTGCACGTGTGTCCCACACGCGTGTCCCGCACGCTTGTCCCTCACTGTCCCGCACGCGTGTCCCTCATTGTCCCTCACATGTGTCCCTCACTGTCCTGCACGCGTGTCCCTCATTGTCCCGCATGCGTGTCCCTCATTGTCCCGCACGCGTGGCGGGCACGTGTCCCACATGCGTGTCCCTCACTGTCCCGCACACGTGTCCCTTACTGTCCTGCATGTGTGTCCCGCACGCATGTCCCTCACTGTCCCGCACGCGTGTCCCTCACTGTCCTGCACACGTGTCCCTCACTGTCCCGCACGTGTGTCCCTCACTGTCCCGCACGCGTGTCCCTCACTGTCCCGCACACGAGTCCCTCACTGTCCTGCACGTGTGTCCCACACGTGTGTCCCACACGCTTGTGCGCACAGGGCCTTTGCCTGCGGGGGGCGAGGGCGTCATCTCATGTCATTAACTGCGGCCACATTCCCGGCTGAGCCCGAGGCCAGGCCCCCACCCGTTCTCTGCGGCTTTGCGGACGAGGCGGCTTCTGCGGGACCAGGAGCGGCGAGGACTCGTCACTGTCACCGCGAGGGGGCCCCGCAGTGCGCCGCGCGTGGGCGTGCCGTCCCTGTGACGAGGCGCGGTTGGTTCCTAGTCATTTCGCCGCCACTGCCACTGAGGCTCAGCCACCGCGGTGTCTTCCCATCGTCCCTCCATTGCCGGGTGGTCACCGCCCGGCCGCACGCTCAGCGTGCGTTTTCCACCAGCCTCACCGGGTGCTCTCGTCCTGGCCACACTTGCACAGGGCGAGGGCGACACAGAGCCGGGCCAGCTGATGGCCTCGCGCATCGCACTCGGGATGCTGAGAAACCTCACGCGGGCGGCCGCGCTCCAGAGCCCCCGCCATCAGCCACGGCTCCCGGCAATAACGCGCGGCTGTGAACACCTCCCATCGTGATGCCGGCCCATTCGTTTCTTTCCATGTTCCCCGTTTTCAAAAAGCGTCCTTTATTTTTATCTTTTATTTTCATAATCCGGGTACTGGGCTGCTGGTGCATCACATGTGCTTTTCCCCCGGCCCCCTGAGATGCTTCTCTCTTTTCTGCTTCTCAGCACCCTGATTAAACTCATCCATCCATTCATTCAATCGTTGTTGCCGCTCGATGACTTTGTACCTGGCTTTTGTGAAGGTGACACAGTCACTGTCTTCCGGGGTCGCGTGCCGACGAGCGAGTGAGCACATCATCTCAGGAAGCGATGGGCACGCGAGGAAAAATGAATCCGGACGAGGGACAGAGACTCCAGGAGGCAGAGACGCGGCAGGGAGGGACGAGGCGAGGGGAAACCAGGCGGAGAGCCGGGGAAGGCGCCGTGTCCGGCGGGGCGAGCTGGCCTTCCCGCAGGCCCCGCACAGACGTGGGGCGTCTCTCCAGCCCAGCGCACCTGTGATGTCCACCACAGCGCCTTCTCATGCCGCAGAGAGAAGGGCCAGGCCCGCCGGCAAGGGGATCCAGGACCACAGGATGCTGGACTAAGGAACACGCCCCTCCTCCCTGTTTCTGCGTAAATTGCCAAGTGTTAGCAGCACGAGTGGATTTTCATGGAGGAGGTGCTCGAACTCTCCCGAAGGTCGCTTCAGTTGTCCACGTCGTCGTACGTGCAGACAAGGTCTGCCTCAAAACCTTCTTTTATGAACATGGCTTAAGACGTATCCTCTGTTTGCAGGAAGTATCCACAATGGGTGCCTAATATTAAAGATGCTGCTTAGAGCAAAGGCTTGATGTAGGGCAGAAATTAGTTGAGATGCTTCGTGATGCTCAATGTAGCCACCCCATGGGGCAGGAATGAGAAAAATGTCATGATCCCATAATACACCCGTAGAAACCGAAGCATTAATTTCCCAAATAATGGGTTCTTTATATTTTGCACAGAGATTGCACTGTCGGAACAGCTAGAGCATAAGATCTGAAAAGGACAATCTTTTCAGGTAATGTAG
>NW_006438073.1:7380642-7387450 GCF_000325575.1 Pteropus alecto
CAACGCTTGAGAGAAAGAGGCTAGAAATTGAGACTGCGAGAGGAGCGTGCTCTGTTTTTAGAGCGTGAATTGTAGACGCAGAGAAAATATCTCTGGCCCTTTTTTTTCTTTAATTTTTGACTTAAGACATAAAAACTTAAAATGTAAGGAGAACGTATTGAGGCTCTGTTAAAAGCAGGGTGGAAAATGGAAATGGTGATTTAAATGGTAGAGACTAAATTTAGCTTTGTTTTTCATAAGCAGCTCATAAAATTTCTTACTGAGTAAAAATTAAATGAATCAATATAAGGCAATTCTTCCTCAACTTAGGGAAAATCTGGTTGTTTTCAAAGAGAACAGTATATAGGCACTGTCTTATTTTTCTATTATTGTATAACAAATCACCCCAGACCTAATGGATTTAAATAACAAACATGTATCATCTCAGAGTCTCTGTGGGTTAGGAACCTGGGTGCAGCTTAGCTGGCCACCTGTTTTCATGTCTCCGGCCTGGCCATGATCGAGGTGGCAGCTGGGCTGCCGGCTCGTCCAGAGGTTGGCCTCGGGAAGGGTGCCCTTCCAAGCTCAAGGTCATGGTCCCTGGCCAGAGGCTGCCCTCAGTGCCCTGCCACATGCCCCTGGCCTTGGGGCAGCTCTCAGCATGGCGACTGGCATCCCTCAGAGTGAGCGTGAGAAAGGGTGAGAGGCCGTGGACGCCGGAAGCCACAGTCTCTTCCCAGCCTAACCTCGGAAGTGACATCCCAGACCTCCTGCTGTGTTCTGCTCACCGGCCCTTCGCCCAGATCCTCATCCACTAATGTCGCTGAAGCAGGCAGATCTGAAGGGAGTCCATGGCACTTCGTGGAATGACCAAAAGGATGTTTTGGGCAAAACTGTGTTTCTGATGGTGAGGGGGGTGGGAGGTGGTCTTTGAGAGATTCCAGGCTGCGTCTTAGATCTCGCGACACGTGGGGTGGTTCTTTATCACGGGTCATCTAAAGCAGCAGACGGCTTCTCCCGGGCGGGCTTCTCACCAGCGTGGTAGAGGGCCACTTGCTGGTTGTCAGCCAGCCCGTCGCATGCGGCCCCCTCTCTCCTCCTTGTCTTCTGTTTTCACCGAGGAAGTGACCCAGGAGTCGGTGTGGGAGTCTGGAATTCAGGTTGCGCACTCAGGTGATGGAGAAAACGAAGCTACTGTGTTTTTCAGACTCAGTTTCTATTATTCCAAATCTCATTTGATGTGGTTCCCTCCCCCTTCTCCTTGGCTTGCACCTGAGTCCCAGGGGAGGGTGGGCGCGATCTTTCCTAGTGACAAGGGAGCAGCGTTTGTCCTTGACTCTCCTGCGTCCACACTTGATCCCCGACATGTGCACTGCTCTGCCGCGTCCCGGTGGGGCCGACGACAGGTCACCATGTCCACCTGGGAGGCTTTCTGGACCAGGTCCTCCTGTGGGACTGGAGGCCACGCGAGCCCCATCCTGCTGTGTTCGCGCCGGCCACAGCTGAGGGCGGGTTCCGAGGCTGCCAGGGCGCCCTCCGCCCAGGCTCACCACAGAGCTGTCTCCCCTGGAGACCCCCCTCCCAGACTCCCACCGGGCACGGGGCGCGGGGTCTGCGCAGCTGTGGGACTGCTTGTGTGTGCTGAGCATGCGTGAGTGTGAACGTGAGTGTGAAAGAATGCGTGTGTGAATGTGTCTGTGCGTGTAAAAGTGTGACAGTGTATGAGTGTTTGAATGTGTAAGAGAATGTGCGTGAACATGACTGTGTGTATGAACATACGTGTGAATGCGTGAGGCAGGGTGCTGGTGAGCATAAAAGTGTGACAGTGTGAGTATGTGAATGTGTGAGAGAATGTGTGTGACATATGTGAGTGTGAATGTGAGTGTGGTCATCACTTTGTTCACCAGGAGACTGAGCCAGGGGCTTTCGGTGCCTTGTCACACCGAGCCCTGCCACAGCGGCCACCACGGTGGTCGGCCACTGCAGAGCTGGGGGCCCGGGGCCTGGGGCCCGGCCGGAGGGCCCTGCCCATTCTTCCTGCAGGAAGGTGGAGCTGGGACCCGACGCGGCGTCTGATGTGAAAACTTCTGCTCTTGTGACTGTCACGTGACCTGCTTCCAATAACCGTCATTTGCACACTCGTGACATTCCCTTTATGAG
Source organism: Pteropus alecto (assembly GCF_000325575.1). Classification (NCBI taxonomy): domain Eukaryota; kingdom Metazoa; phylum Chordata; class Mammalia; order Chiroptera; family Pteropodidae; genus Pteropus; species Pteropus alecto. Next base: position 7,382,782 of record NW_006438073.1, read on the forward strand.
AAGGAAAGGTTTGAAGGGAGGGTCTTGAACAGAGCACACAATTATTAAATAGTTTTTTCATTGAATTAACAATTACACCTAAAAGAATTAAGTAATGTGCGTGATTAGGTCTAAAATACAAATGGTTTTATGTTGAGGTGCCACGTTTTTCTGTAGGAACGCGATCTTAGTGGAGAAATAATCAATGGCTTGGCTGCTAAGAATGTACATTCGTGACCCGCCACAGAGTGCTGACAAGGAACGTTTGTTCAGACAACAGTGGTTTAGTGTTATGAATTATTTCATTCCTCCTGCAACATGGAAAATAATTCAGATCCGATCGCATCTTTTGAAAATGTCAGATGTGATATTTAACCATTTTCTGGACAACTCTGTGGGTGGGAGCTAGGCATCACTGGATACATATTTCCTGGTTGTTTCATCCCAAATCAGCTCCCAGAGCTAGTGACCCCTCAAAGCCATCTCAAGAACGTTTCTGGGAAGCAGCTAGGGGATGAAATTGTTTACTGTGCCCAGCGTCTGGACATTCGGAAGCACCTGCCAACTCTTTGTGGGGTGGGAGTGGTGTCCCCAGCATCACTGGGGCCTGTGAGAGTGTGGGACGTGCGGGGGGTACTGCCTACCCCCCGAGGCTGAACTGGCAGACGAGGGCACCAAGGCGAGTGGGGAGGGGACTGCCACGGAGGTGGGTGACGTCTGCCTCATGCCAGCCCCGTGAGCTGCTGTTAGTCAGCCTACGTCGTGGATTACTGAGCTAAGTCTTGGAGAGGTGACGAAGTCCCCCAAGCCTTCACAAATAAGCCAGGACTGCGCCCAGATACCCTGGCTTTCCGGCATACGCGTGCTCGTTACTATATGTGATGCTGTCCTTCTTCCAAGCCAGGTGACTGATGTGAGAAGTTATGTAAATTTTGCATTTTATTCCGTGTCACTCAGCTATCTTCAAAATCTTGACACGATTTGCTGCTCCCAAAAGAAGTTCCATGTTTATTGTGTGGCGCCGCATACTCGTTGTCGGTCTCTGTCATGGGAGGAGTAGGCGTGGCAAGCTGGGCCTGAGGGATATGCCGACCCCAGGTTCTCTCTCTGGGACATTGACACTCGATTAACTTGATTCTCCATGGAGGTGACAGCTCTGACCGAGGTTCAGTAATGCATTAGTATTAACCCTCTGCCAAAGATACTGTCCACCTTCCGCAACGTCTCTGATGTCTGATGAACGTCTTAAACTGTGCTGCCAGGAGGAATTTTTCATTCCCAGCAGAGTGTCTCCGTAACCTCTCTGCTTGTTCCACTTAGGAACCCCATCCAGTGATCAATTCGTCCCTAGTTCGAAATTTATTTATTTTCATTTATTTTTTAATGCCTGCAGCACCCGGTCTTCCTAGGTGGTCTCCCATCCAAGGACTAACCAGGCCCAACCCTGCTTAGCTTCCGAGATCAGCCGGGATCGGGCGTGTTCAGGGTGGCGCGGCCGTGGACCATGTTTGAAATTTAATCGTACGCAACCTCCGCACACGTGGCACAAACACCTGATTCGTCATGCGTTTTCCTACTTTCCCCGAGTGGTTTCGATCACTTCAAGTATCTTTCATACATTTTCAAACGGGAATTTGCTGTCTACCTTTCTAAATCTTTTCTGGGAAGGATGTGGGTGTAGAAATATAAACGTCAGTGCACAAATATTTCACTTCATACATAGAGCTCGTCCCACACTCATCTTGTACCAGGGCTGGCCCAGGTGCCAACATCAACACTCTGTATCTACAGACCCCCAGGAAAGCCGGAGTTGGCCGACCATGGCACATGGGCCAAGTCTGGCCCAATGTGTATTTTTGTAAATAAAGTTTTATTTGAAAGACAGTTGCCCACATTTGTTTATGTATCGTCTACGGCGGCTTTCGCGTTACAACGGCAGAGTCGAGTACGTGCAAAAGAGATCTCATGTATGAGCCTGCAAGTCCCCAAATATTTACTCCACGACTCTTTAGCGAAAAAGATTGCTGACCCCTGAAATAACAAGTAAAAGCAAAGTAACACGGAAATTCACCTCAAGGTAATTTCAGCTGATAATGAGATAATAGGGGCACCCTCCTTTTTTGCGGGTGGCGGGACTGTGCAAGGCTGGCAAACGGGTCCGCTGTAAACCGCTTCACCTCACACACAGCACGGTGCAGAGTCCAGACTTCAGGAAACGGGTGGGTCCCCCCAGACGTCCTGTCACCCGGTGTCCCTGCCTTGGGAAGGAGCTGCCCCTCCCCAAATCCCTTAGCAGCGCTGCCTACCTGTTAACAAGGATGACGGGGTCCGAAGAAATAGCAGAAGTGAATTTTTCTAAAAAGCGCTCTTTTGTGGGTGGTACGGTTTAAGAGCTTTGCTTAGCCCTGAACTATGATGTGTTTCAAAAGCGGTTTGTCCAGGAATCCGTTTAAACTAAGACCTCTCTACCACCTTCCCCAACCTACCTCCATCAAGGTTTTGGGAGAAGTTTGTTAAATGACGTATTTATTATAACTTTCAATCCAAACTATAAGTATGAGAGGGCATTATAATCCGTTCCTTCAGAAACTCAAGGGAGAAATGTGACCATATTGACACTGAAGCCACCGAGGGAAAGCTGGAGAAGAATCGGAGCAGTGCGATCTGCAATGAGGATAAATCGATTTTAAAAATGCCCGAGTGAGTTAGCCGAACAATTTTCTTGTTTTCCACTTTGTTTACGAAGACATAGCCTTCGTTAACTAAACTCACAGAAAGTCACCAAGATCAGAAAAATCTGTCTTAAAAAAAAAATGAATTTCCAATATGGACTGACTACAAGAACCCATAAAGATTTATTGCTATTATTTCAAACATCATTGAAATTAGACTTAATTATCTGTGCACTTTGCTGAAAATAGCATTTTTGATCAAGTACGTGTCATTAATTTTAAAACAGAAATGTACTGAGTTGCTTTTCGCAATTCCCCCAAAACATAATTGCTAAATGGCCTGTTTGAAAAAGTCTCTCCCCTTCCTTTCCCCAGCCCTAAGTACTTGCCACCCCTACCTCTTCTATTGGCAAATAAGTCCTTTTTGTTGGCTTGCTCCTTTTTTCTGCCATGGCAATGCTAGGTGGCCACATGGGTTCATGTGAACGCCCAGGATATTCCCTTCAGAAGAAAAAGAAAAAAGATGCGTTCTTCAGGACGCCTTAGACTTTGAGAGGACGTAGGTTAATGGCTTTTTATTACTGGGCTTTTCCATGGGGAAGAACGATCTTCTATTTTCCCGGAGTGTGGCTCTGTCCACACCGGCTGGAGAAAAGCTGAAATTTATCAAGTTAATTAACTTGGGTGTTTCAACTGGGTAATTGGGCTCCGCGGCCTACTTTTTTAATGGCTCGTTTTCATCAAGGTGACAAGGTTAAGTGCGTGTCGCTTACCCTGGGGGCCATGATTTCTTTTCCATAGTTGCTTCTTCTTGGAACCCTGTGTCCAGGTGAAGCGCGTGGGCATTCCCGCAAGCGGCGTGCGCCCAAGGACCTCGCGGAGCAGCCCGGCCTTGGCCGTCTCTAGCCTAGTGGCGCTGTCAGGCTTGAGTCTGCCCTGTGCTCCAGAATCCCCCCAGGGCCCCCGACGCCTCCGGACCGTGGTCTGCCTGTTAGCGTCAGGCTGCAGGTCCCGCACGCTCCTGGGCTCTGCTTTCCCTTTGGTTCTCTTCGCTGTCCGTCCAAGCAAGTCCGGTCGCCACCCTGTCCCGCCCCTCCTGCCTCCTCCCTGAGTCTCGCTGGACTCTGGCGTCTGTGCTGTTCCCGCGTAGGGCAGAGCGGCCAGCGTGTCCAGTCCCCGGGCCCTTGGGACCGCAGCGGAGCCTGGGTTCGCGCAGGGCTGTTTGGGGACCGGCTCCCCGGGGCGAGGGTGTGGGGGGGCCCTTCTGGGGGCGAAGCAGGGCTCGCCTCCGGGGTCCAGATGCGCTGGGCCAAGTCTGGCCAGTTTGGGGGCCAAGAGCCCTTGGGATCACTCTGTCAGAAGGCTTGTCCTAAGGGAGAGGTGGCGGGCAGGCCCCCAAGGTCCCGGGGAACCGCGCCCCTGAGGGATGCTGTCCGCACCTGTGGTTCGTGTCGGGGTTTTACGTGTGCGTGTGTGTGTTTGTGTGTGCACGTGCGCGTGCGTGCGTGTTCGTGTGTGCATGTGCGTGCGTGTGTGTGTTTGTGTGTGCACGTGCGCGCATGTGCGTGTGCGCGCGCGTGCATGCGCGTGGTGGAGGAGGGGAGCGGAGGGCCCTCCGATGAGCACAGGTGAGCGAGACTGACGGACCGTGAAAGGCGGGGGCGGGGCTCGGTGACAGGCGTGGCCCCCAGCTTCTCCCGCCCAGCAGCGCGCCTGCTTGCAGTGCGACTTCGCTGTTCTGTCAAGCCCCGAAGTCCCCTGGCACATCCCCCACCCGCGCATGGGGGCTGGCCTCGCGACGGCCGCTTGACCAGTAGGACATGGTGGCGGTCATTCTGTGACTCCAGAGACTATGCTCTGAGAGGCTCACAGCTCCTGCTTCGCCCTTGTAGGGGGAGGCCCCGTGTCACCTGTCGGGGGTGGGAAAGTGCCCGGCCACAGCGGCGTGGTCCCCTGACGCGCAGGTGAGGCCATCGCGGACCTCCCAGGCCGACGGCCAGCCAGATGCAGCTGGCGAG
>NW_006438073.1:7387502-7393668 GCF_000325575.1 Pteropus alecto
CCCCCCCGTCACCCCTAGAAACGCATAGCTCTCGGGGTCGCTGGTCGGGGTCGCGCGTTCGGCCGGGTGACAGTGAAGTCAGGCTTTGCTGCATCACTGGGAAACCGCGCGGGTCGAGCTTCCTCTCCTCTCGGGAATGTAACCCGTCTCCAAAACGCTGAGGGACTGTCACCCCGCACCTGGCAAGGGGACCCCGCTGCAGGAAAATCCCTTTGATTCGGAAGCGGGGTTGGTGGTAGAGACGGATGACGCTTTGACCGCTGCTTTGGGGCAGAAGAGGGACCCGAGGTGCCAAAGCGACATGACTTCTCCACGTGGGACATCGGTAGGGTCTGGGGTTGGGGAGAGAGGCGGGAAGACCAGAGCTAAGCGTCACTTGCGAGGGGCGCCTGGGGCGAGGCCCGAGGGACTCAGTGACGCCTTTGACACCGCAGCGCCTGCGCGCAGCTGTCCGGGGCGGGGACGCCTGGGCGCCACGCGGCCTCGCGCGCCCAGGGCCCGAGGGTCCGGCAGGCTGCCGGCGTGGCGAGGTCATGGGTGGGGGAAGCTAGTTCCTTCAGGCCAGAGCATACGGCAAGGAGGATGGCGGACCCCACTCACTGTCCCCCGGGTGTCTGTTCATACCTGAGGACCAGGACTAACGAGGTGGGGACCGCACAGGGGAACTAAGGTCCCCTAGTAAGGAAAGACAGAGCCAGGAAAAGTCGTCATCCTGCCGGCCCGTCGCGATCCCAAACTCGCGTTACCGGGACCTGGGCGTGAAGGCGTCGCTGCAAAGGGCGGAATGGGAAACGAGGCGCTCGTGAACATCCGTGGGCGCCCGCCGGCCGTGGGTGCTGGCGGAAGGGGCGCTGTAGGCCTGTTCATTTCCAGGTGGCGAATTTACAGCGATCGTTCTGGCCCACGTTAGGTTCACCTTAACTTTTAGATTTTAAAAAATTGTGCTCCAATTAAGTAAACAAGAAACAACATTCTTCGGAATAATTTTATGCATCTATATTCGTTTTCTATTGTGGAATAACAAATCACCACACATTTAGAAGCTCAAAACAACACAGATTTATCACTTCGTAGTTTTGGTGGCCAGGCAACGGGCTCGGGTTGTCTGTTCCCTTGGCTCGGGCCCTCAGTAGGCTGAAATCAAGGTGTTGGCTGAGGCCATATCTCATCAAGCCTCGGGATCCTCTTCCAAGCTCGCTTGGTCTTCCTTTGTGGCAGCAGCCCCGTGAGGTCCTGGCGGACCCCACGGACAGTTTAGATCAGAGATGTTCGCTTTTGGGAGCAAGAAGGAGTGAGTAGCTGTGACTTCGCCTTCTTTCCAGGTCCCTGAGATTAGGTCAGGGCCACCGGCATGATCTGTTGTTTAGCAAAGGCAGGGACTTGTAATCTCATCACAGAATGATGCCCCACGCGTCCACGAGCCCCCCCGCACTCAGAGGGACGGGGCTGTGCAGGCGTGCACCCTGGGGTGGGGTTCTGGAGACCGTCCTGCCTGCTACAATATCTACGTCTATCAGCTTGCTTTCGTTTTGGGAAAGAGGTCATTACAGGTCGCATTCTATTTTCTTGCCTCCTCTTGAATGGTCTTGGAAGGACCTGCCACTCCTGTGGGACAGAGTGGCCTCTGCTGTTGCCTTCCCCTTTGTACATCATAGTTTGCAGCAAAGCTGACCTCTCTGCCTTTCTGTCCTCAGGGCTAAGGGTCAGAGCTTCTCCGCCCCCGCCGACACGAGGGGAAGGAGGAAAGGTGTCCTTCTTCTCTGGTTCCACAGAATTTATTTTTCGTTCCATCGTTTTGGAAGGGAAGACCTGGAGTAAATCAGGGGAACCAGGAAAAATAACCTGTGGGTGCTCCGTATTCAGAAATCATATTTTAAGTGACTGGAAAAGCCTATCCATCACGGAACATTTTCTCAGAGGTCACACTCCCCGGGGACTTGGCCACCTGCCATGCCAGCCAGCTTCACGGAGGATGCAGTCTGGTCCTATTGCTGCGTGGCAATCCCAGTAGATGTCAAGAGCAGGCCAAGGTCTAGTGCATGCGCATCTCATCGAATTCTCCCCGTGTCTCCAGAAGACAGTTTTATTCTTCTTTGCTTTGGTCTTAAGTGTGCTCTGCTTATTTAGGGCACAACTGATTCAAGACCAACCTCTGCCGTATTTCTGCAGCCCGTGCGCTCCACATGGAGGTGATTCAGCGAGTAATTGATGCCGGCACGAAACAATCGGCGTGTGTAGGGGGCCGAGTCTAAATAATTCAGAAGGAAATACCGACGTGTCGGGCATGTTTAGATACTGACTTTCACCCTGTTCGCCTCCATGGCCGTCTCCTAGGTTCCAGCTTGGTTTGTAGGTTATGAATAATGACAATACTACTCATGCCCTGAAATCATGGCATTTGCAAATCACATCATCGTGTTATTCATAAGCAAAGACCGCATCATTCTCTTGTGACACATTTTTTCAGGAAGGAGTGCAGTTATCTATGTCGGCTCACCACAAGGCGCCTACATACAACTAATGGAGCTTTTCCTTACTGCATAAGGAATGGAGGCTCGCGTGCCATCCCAGGGATAAAGCAGGACGATTTATGCTTCCAGATTCGCCTGTGTTTGTAGATTTAGATCGCGTTCAGTAAGGAACTCTGTACCTGGCAGAGCCATTCAAATGCCTCAAACCTCACCGGCTGATGGGTCACGCAGGAAAACCGAGAAACTGTGACCCCATTGGCTGGTGTTTAAAGGCCCGGGGTTCCGGGCAGAGACGGCAGAGCCATGTGCCGCGAGAGCCGGGGACTCGCTAGAACAGTGGTTCCCTTGATGGTGCGTCGGGGAACACAGATCCCGACCGGGCTACCCCTCAGAGTTTCTGATGCTCTGCGTGTCTGACAAGGTCCCTGGGGACGCTGGCCACACGTTAAAAACCAGGGCTGGATTCACAGGGAGGGGAAGGTGGACATGGCTTCGGGAAAACGCTCGGATGGAACCTTCCAGCCGACAAGTTCAAGGCGTCCTCTCAAGCTGGTTCTGATTCAGAGGGCGCGAGCAGAGACGAGTGTGGGGGAGGGGCGGAAACGGCCTTGTGCCCCCTTGGGGGGTGCGTGGTCCAACGGCAGCCGAGGGCAGACTCGGGACGGTGTGGACGATGGGGACACAGTCTGCAGTCATACGGTGGTGACCAAGAATTGACAAGCTAGTCAGAGACTTCTTGAGACAGGGAAGGGCAATGAACCCAGAAACCCTGCCATCTGTTCCACAGTCTGGTGCTCCATGCGAAGTGTCCCCAGCTGCGCTGGCCTGTCCCCACTGCCCCTGACTCCCGCCCCCCACATCCCCGCATCGGCTCACTGCCTCACGTGCTCGGGGGTCTCCCTGGGTCCCTTAGGGTCCTGCCACTCAGGGCAGGCCTGTGGTCACACCTGAGGGCATCTCAGAAACGCAGAATCTCAGGTTGGCTGAATCCAAATCTGGAATTTTATGAGGGTGCCTGACATTGACGTTGAGGGGCACTGTCGAAGGCCGAGTTGCCCAGGCTGGGATGCTGGTGGCCTCGCCTGGGACACTTTTAACATAAAGAGCCCAGGCCCGTTGTAGCCCCCAGAGTCAGGACGTCCGGAGGGGGCCTGGAAATCTGGATTTAACAGAGGACCAGCTGACTCTTGCACCGACGAAAGCTGGGGGGGAACCACTTTAGGGGGGCGGGGGAGATCCGTTTCTGTGCTTACATTAAATCGAGGGAGAGGACAGGAAGCAGCTCCGGGGGGCACAAGGAAGACTGGGATGAAAAGTGACAGAGGTAGGGTTTGTAAAGAAGATGCTCAAAAGCTGTCGCCCCACTGCCCAGAGCCCTCAGGAACGGCTCTGTCCTCAAACGGGCAGTGGGGATGGAATCTCTGCCCCACGGGAGACATTTTCGGTTGTGACAAGGCGGGGGTGCTGCCGGCCTCTAGTGGGTAGAAGCCAGGGACGCCACTGACTGCCCGGAGGCACAGGACAGCCCCACGGTGAAGAACGTCCCTCCCAAACCTGCGTCGGCTTAAGGCGGGAGCCCTAGCTTAGAGCAGTGCTCAGTGTGACCAGCACGGCAGCGTCCCCTAGAGACTTGGGGACCTGTTAGACATGCAGGTTTGGGGGGGGATATATCAGACCCACTGAATCGACTCCCTGGAGTCGGGCATCTCTCCAGGGGGGTCTGGTACATGCCACAGTCGGGACCAGCCGTGTTGGGCGGACGCGGCTCATGGTACCGTCGGTTCAAACTGCTCATCAGAAGAAAGGGTCACTCTGGAAGGTTCCAGCACCCAAGGATCTCGGGTTCAGCTGCAGAGGCCGGCTGCTGACCCTCGCGTCGGGGTTTCTGAGGGGGTGGTCAGGACCCCGAGGAGCCCCACCCAGATGCAGCCTCCCGCCCGCCTCAGACCTGGCGCCTCCCCGAGCTTCGTAAATTCCCGCCAGGTGTGCAGAGCACCCACCGCCCGGCGCTCCTGGCTGAGCCGAGGTCACGCTCGCCTCTCCTCCCTCCTCTGGCTGCAAACGGTTTTACTTTTTCCCTTTTAGAGCTATACAGGATATTCGATTTAACGCGATTTCATGGATGGGTGAGGGTGGCTGTACAGACCCCACGGCTATCACCCCACTGTCCGTCTGCGCCCAGCCCCCAGCGTTCTGGGGAGAAGCCGGGGCCCCGGCAGGCGGCTGGGCACCGTGGCGTTATTTTTTTTTTTTTAATTAGTTTCAGGCATACAGTGGTTATGCACTGATGTAATTTATGAAGTGACCCCCTCTCCATTACCCTTTCACATTGGGCTGGTTTTTTCTTTTCTCTTTCCCCCAGCAAGAGAAGACCCATTTCTAACTGTTACGTGACCTGAGCTTCTGGGGAAAAACTCTCTGCTGAAAAACGAGAGAGCGTCCAGCTTCCCTGATGCCCCAGGCACGCAGAGCGGAGCTGCTTCCACAGCTCGGGGGGGTGGGGGGCCAAGCCCCGCCCACGCCCGGAGGCTGGAAGTCACCCCTTAGGGCCACCCGGAAGTCACCCCCTGGGGTCACCCGGGCCCAGCAGCCCTGGGATGGCTGTATCCTGGCGTAACCACGTGTCCGGCACAGCGGTTAGGAAGCGCCCCTCTTGGGGTGGCCCGCTGGCCGTTCCTCTCTGATTCACGAGACAACCCACCGGTATGAGGAGGGTATTGTTCCTGGTGAGGGCGACATGACACTCATCTGTGTGCTAGGTCATCTGGGATTTCACCCAAGGATGCGGACAGATTTCGGTGGTTCTGGGTGGCTCCAGCCACAGCGCCTTGCCTGGCTTCCCATTTACGCAGCGATTGTTTATTGAGCATCTCCTGGGAGACGCCGTGACAGTTCAGTTACTCCGTGTGGCTCCATAGCTGGGCCGTAACTGGGCCACGTGGCCGCTATCTCCATTCTGCTAAAACCTGGAGAGACGACGGGACTCGTCTGAGGGGACTTGCCTACACCCGGCGGGGTGTTACAAGCAGACTCACTGCAGCATTTCGTGCACACCCCTGTCTCCCCCGGCGGGCGTGCAGCTGGGCTTGGAGAGCAGTGGCTGGAGAGAGGATGGAGCCCGTCACCCCAAGCCGTTCAGCGCAGTGTCAGCCCAAGGGCTAACTGAACCCCTTTCCGGAATACTGCTGAGAGCCCCCTGTGCTGGGACAGCGGCTGGCTCTTTTATCAGGTAGAGGATCTGTCAGTCCATGGTCCACTTTTAATTTTAATAACACTTCAAAAATTTGAAGCCTCAGTGCAAAAGGGATATTTCCAACCCAAACAAGGAGGGTATTGGGGACCATAAATCATTTTCATTTACGTGTGTGGCAGCAGAGAAAGCTGCACATGGGCCTGCCCCTCGGTTTAAGTGCATAGCTACGACCACGTGCGTTCCCTCCTCTTACGGGGGGGGTGGGGGGAAGGGGTTGTTGCCAGGTTACCGGGTTCCTGCCAGCTGAGCGTAAGCAGGCGTGACACACGCCACTTTCAGGCCTACCCATGAAATGTCCCCACGAGTGACTCGATCCTTCTCCTTCCTCTGCTGGCCGGGCCAGGTGGTCTGGGGAGGCATAGGTGGAAGACGGCAGAGCATCGGGGAGCTGCCTGCCCGTCCGTCCTGAGGCCGGGCCGGCAGTTAGGGAAAGCGGGCACGT
>NW_006438073.1:7393724-7396193 GCF_000325575.1 Pteropus alecto
CAAGTCATCGCTGCTGTGAGCTCTGTTTACCCCCTGTGAAGGCGGACATGCTCTCTGCCCTGCCGGAGGGGACCCTGCTCGAAGGGCCAGAGACCTCGAAACGGTGAGCAAGAGGCTACGGACTCGACGGCCAGCTCGGTCGTTGCACTTCGTGGGGTTTAGCTGCTGAAGCTTTCAAACATTTTTGAATTAGTTGCCAATATTTAAAAGCCAGGAGCTTTCGCCTATGAATTTCAACTTTCCACTTTTCTTGAAAAGTCAGTGGATCTGGCAGTACCTCGCCAACACTCCCACCTCTGCGACGATCGCAAGAGCCAGGGCGAGTGGCTGCTGTGGCCAACCCCACCGCCCGCCCAGTGCCCAGTGCCCCTGCTGTGTGGCTGGTCCTCTCCTTCCCGGTGACTTCCCGGCCCTTGTGGCGTTTGAATTTCCGACTCTCCTATTACACATATGGGTGCTTTTAGTATTAATATAGCAGATTCGAATTTGACAAAATAACAGCTGCATTGATAAAAACAAGAGCCGGCAATCTCTGCAGCAGCTGGGTCAGCTAACTGAGCTGAACCATGACCACACTGAGCTGATGGCTGGATGTCGCCCACTACACTACAAACAGTGGAGGGAGATTCTGACTCAGGGGAGACTGAGGCATGAGGGTTCCCCATTATCTGGCACTGGGTCCTCTTCGGCTCTGGGTCCTTGGCTCAGGGTGCTTTGTTGACCTGAGCCTACCGCCGTGAGCTTTGGCCTGTTGGAGAGAATACAATCCTATCGGACGTTTGGGGACTTGAAAATCCCGCCTAGATGCCCTGTTCTCATCTGCTTCCTCCGAGCTGCGGCTTCGTTCACTTTCTGCGAGGCCGAGGAGCCAGGGGTCGCCCCCGACACTCTAAATGCACACCGCGTGCAGGCGAGGACCAGCCGAGCTGCCTTCTCGGGTCTTCCCGCGAGGCCAGCACACAGGAGGTCCCCGGGGTCTCCCCAGGGACCACCGCCCCACCAAGAGCACGGCACCCCCAGTGTAAGAATGTCGGGCAGAGAGCAACCTCCCCCAAGTGTCACGACTCCCTGAGCACAAACTTTGCCACCCGGGACGGACGGGGACGGCCCCCGAGGGGACGGCAGCCCTGAGGGACAGCAGAGGGACACGGTCTGAGAAACGCGTCACCAAGAGCCCGTGAGGTTTCACTCGGAGCACGGCCGGCGTGGGGCCGCCGAGCCTGGGGGGGTCAGACCGGCCCCTGGAAATAGAGCGAGAGGCTTGCTTCGGAGGGGACGGAGCCGTCCCTGCAGGCAGAGAAGGCGAGACGGAAATGCGGGCGTCGGCGAGGGGACCGGACGCGGCCTGCCTCAGTTCGCTTCAGATCCGTCCCCCCTCCCTATCCCCCCGTCCCTGGAAATAGTGTGCATCTCAGAGTTTCCATCAGGGGTGGGAATAACATAAGTCCCTTAGGAGGAAGAGGAAGACATTCTTCTCGTTGCAGATAAACGTCGAGGAGTCGTACGCGTGTGTCCCCCTTGGGTCACGTGTACAGGGGAGAAGGGAGTCATGGTATGTGACCAAGGGTCACGGGCGCTGACCACGAATCGCCCACACAGCGTGAGAGCTGAGCGGGCGCGGCGCTGGAGGACGCCCCCGCCGGCCGAGCCAGCCCGGCTGCAGAGCGATCCGTCCTTCATGCTCGGGCTGCGCGGCCGGTGGAAAACACGCTCCGCAGAGAGGGCTTTTCACCGAAGAGAGCAGGCCGGAGGGCAGGAGAAGGTCACGAAGGTGGTCTGCCGTGGGAAATGGACACCACGAGGAAAGGGTAAGGCAGTTCTTGTTAGGGCGAGGCCCCCGGGCCAGCGGCCAGCAGCGTGTTCCCTGGGAACTCGTCGGGAATGCAGACTCGCCCCAGACCGCCTGACTCAAACATGCGGGCGGCGGGCCTAGTGGACAGAGGGTCTGCGTGTTCACAGGTGCACGGCTCCCCGCCCGCTCGGCTGCCTCTGCTGCGGGCCCCTGGGCTCTGGGACTCGGGGTACAGGGGGCGGCGCTCGTCAGCCTGCGGAGGGGGGGGCTGAGGCAGATGGATGCCGGACATTTATAGCTCCAGCTCAGCAGTCAGCAACTCGCCTGCTCCCATTTGCAGCCATTTCTCCTGAGGACAGGGCACTGGCCAATGGGGTAGAGACAGGCAGGCCCCAGGGGAATCCCCGAGAACTTCCGCAGAGCTGGACTCACTCGGCTGTTCTCATTCAGTTGTTCTGTCTGTCTGTCTGTCACCCATCTACCAATCATCTATCTATCTATCCGTCCATCCATCCATCCATCCATCCATCCATCTATCTGAGCCTCCCGAGTGAATCTAACATGCAGCCGGGTTGAGCGCCACTAGCACCCAGCCCTGCCGTCTCAGGACTCCTGAAAAGCCTCAGCGCCCTGGACACTGCCCCTGGCACCCTGCTGTCTGTCCTTTCTAAGGTGCT
>NW_006438073.1:7396233-7398753 GCF_000325575.1 Pteropus alecto
ACAGCGTCCCCTCCGTCCCCCCCCCGCCCGCCACACTCGGTCAGCGTCACGTCCAGCCACCGACGTGGGGTCAAAGCGAAGTGTCGAGCTGCCCGCTCGCGTCCGCCGTCGTTCCTTCTCCCGGACGTCCATCCATTCGGCTTTGGGCGTCGGGGGTTTATTTATTTATTTATTTATTTTAAACAGTGCCCTAGAGTTTGGCGAAAGGGAGAAAGAGCTCTTTTCAAATTATTCATATCATTTTCTAAACGGCCAACGAGCACAGGAAAAACCTGTTTCAGGTAAAATCCGAGCTTGCGTCCGGACGTGAGGCCCCGGCGTTCTGCCCTCCAGCCGTGAGCACGTGGCATCTTCCCCGAAACCCGCTCTGAGGCGTGAGAGGCCGGCACGGCCGGGCAGGTGGCCGTCCTTCCGCCCCAGTGCTAGAACCAGCGCCCCCCGCGTCCGCGGGGTTAAGGCTGCTTCCTTTGTCCCCAGCGTGCCCTCTGCCCCGCGCAGGGTGTGCCCAGAGGTGCTTACGCTGGCGGTGGGGTTCCTCCCTACCCTTGTCTTCCGGGCCCGTGTATTACCCGAGTCAGACAGAGGCCTTTGCTTCAAGGCTCGTGTCACATGCTGGAGGTGGCAGCGTATCCCCGGAGAGTCTCACCTCTGAGCCGGCTCTTCCCCGGGGCCTTCGGCACTGTGCTGTCTGTCTCCACGTGCGCTCTGGCCAGCAGCTTCTGGCTAGTCCGGCACGTTGTGTTTATTTCGTGCTCCTTCGACGTGACTGGTTTCTGCCGGGCGCGAACACGTGATACGCGTATCTTTACCCTCTGCACCTGCCCCCAAATGTCTGTGTGCCTCTGCCTCAGACCTCTGTCACCCGTCCTCCGATCTTTCCTCCTTCCAGGTCCCCGACCAGCTAGCCGGACTATTCGTAATCGCCCGAGAGCTCGTTTATGCTCTAATCTCAGGAAGTTCTGCTCTGCCACCCAGAAGGCGTGACCAGGCCACGGCCGAAGGCTCCGCCCACTGCAAGGGTTTTCCCTCCACGATGACTTTCACAGACACCCCTGTTTGTTGTCACACCGAAGAGAGCAGGCCGGAGGGCACCCAGCTGACGCCCACAAACCGGGCTCTTCCTCCGGGTCAGACGCGGCCGCCCCCCGCAGCCGTCGGAGTGGACGAGGAGCAGGTGCCGGCGTGGCAGTGGTCTGGGCGACGTGCTGGGCAGCTCGCTCGCGTCCTCTGGGCCCGCTCGTGTTTGAGCCCAGCCTCACGGCGTCCACGGCGCGGAGGAGGGTCGCTGGGCTTCGCAGGAGCGAGAGGCCCAGCTCGCGAAGGCCGGTTGGGTCCCGCCGCGTGGTGCCGCGGTCGGGGGCCCTGTTCTGCCTCCTCCAGGGCATCGCAGGGTGCCAGGGGTGGCTCAAAAGACGCTTGATGCTCCGCCTCGGTGCCGTGGCCTCGCTTCAGAACCCCAGGGGCTGCGCCGTGACCCCGCCACGGGGCTGGCCCCAAACCCCACAGGGCGTCTTTTTGCTGGTTCCTCCCGTAGCCGGTCGGTGGACTTTAACTGAAGATGACCCTTGGCAGTGTGAGTGGCCCTCGTGCAACGAGTTGATTGACAGCCGGGAAGGTCGGTCGGTGGCTGTCCTTCCCTTGTCTGTTGCTGGCCCTCCCTGCTGCTGGTGCGATAGGTCCACCTTGACTCCCAGCTGTCAAGACAGTGACTTAGGGCCCTTTACTACGCGCCAGTGCTGGAAAACAGAGCATGCCGAAGAGGAAACACACGATTTCGAGCATTACTGGCTGGCATCCGTACAAATGCCTGATGATTAAACAACGCATCGAATCCCCTGCCGTATTCATTTTAGCGATAGCTTCTCAAAGCTTAATTTTGGTGTCACGGGGTGGTTCTGCCACAGCAGAAGAATATAGTAGAATCCCAGCTTCTACATTTAAATAGTGCATAAGGTTTGTTAAATGAAAATGCACTGTTACAAAATAGACGTTGCTCTAAGAAATGGAGTCGCTGACAATGCAGCTTTAAATACAAATAAGGAGTCTCTTTCTCCATCCCACTTTCGAGCATTTAACGGGCTGTGAATTCAAATCAGGGCCCACTGACCGGCGACGTCCTTCCGTTCTCAGAAAAGTGTTCTTTCCGTTTCCCTTAACGGAACTTTGAAATCAATGAGGATGGGGCCAGGACGGACTCCTCCGAATTCATTCTCTGGGCATTTGAGATGCCAGGAGCTCTCAGTGGTGTGTTTCGGGTGTGCCGTGTTCATTCCCTCCCTCCTCCCTCTCTCTCTCCCTCTCCCCTCCCTCCCTCTCTCCCTCCCTCCCTCTCTCCCTTCCTTCCCTCCCTATATTTTGGGAGATTTACTCAGTTCTATCTCTGTTATCTCTCAGCTGGGACGAGTGTGGCACAAGCGGGCCGGGGCTGCCGTTGGCTCTGAGGGGTCAAGTTCCCAGGCTCCTTTACCTCACGGCAATACTGTCTCTGAAGGATGGCCCTCTTTGGCACGGTCACGAATG
>NW_006438073.1:7398887-7399235 GCF_000325575.1 Pteropus alecto
CCTCTCTGCTCGCTGCCGGCCTCCCCCTGCTGTTCCTTCTTCCCCTTCGCTGTTTCTGCGCATCTTTTCCTTTCCTTATTTCGCCCTTTGCTCGTCCCTCCTTCCTCTTCTCTGTCTTCGAAAAGCCAGAATCATTTATGCACAGAGTCGAACAGTCCGGCTTCCTCCTCATGCTCCTTTCCCCCAAGCGGCCAC
This sequence comes from Pteropus alecto, assembly GCF_000325575.1. Taxonomy (NCBI): domain Eukaryota; kingdom Metazoa; phylum Chordata; class Mammalia; order Chiroptera; family Pteropodidae; genus Pteropus; species Pteropus alecto. Next base: position 7,399,083 of record NW_006438073.1, read on the forward strand.
GCTCAGCTCTTACGGCTGGTTCTTTGGGTATTTAGTTCTGCCTTTGCCCAGCGCCTGCTCTGGGGGAGGAGAAGTTACTCTCCCTCTCGCCCTGCTCCGGCCCAGGCCCAGGCCCGCCAGACCCGCGCGAGCGCCCGGCTCTGGCCTGTGACG
>NW_006438073.1:7399294-7401157 GCF_000325575.1 Pteropus alecto
TCTGCTCCGTGCTGGGCGGGCTGGCCGCCCGCCGCGCCCAAACCGTCCCTGGCTGGGGAACTCACTGTCCTCACACGCAGGTGACAGTGTGTCGCGCGCAGGAATCTCCGAGACCTCCGACGGCTCCAGTCCAGACCCACGTCCCCGTCACACACGTCGCTGCCGTTTTCCAGTTGCCTTTTGTCACCTTCTGGGGATCGCTGTGCCTCTTTCTGGCTTCCGACCCCTGGTGTCACAGAACCCACCTGTCTACTCTGCTTGTCCACGTTGCCCCTTGTTTTACGGAGAGCGTCCTCCTGCGACTTCCTGAGACACAGTAGGACGGCTCCTCTGAAAACGTCTTTCCTCCGCCCCGGGCACAACGGCCCTGCTGGCTGCCTACCGACCTCTTGACCTCGAGGTTAGAAACGATTTGCCGTTTAAATTGAGAAGGACTCACTTCAGCTTACAGTATCGGTGCTGAGAAGTTCGATGATATTTCGGTTTTTGGATCCCTCGTGTGAGGCCTGTGTTTTCTTTTCTTCCCGAAAGGTCACAGGAAATTTTATTCGTCCCCGGGGACACAATTTTATGGTGATGCGCCTTAGGGTGACTCTGTTTTCACCTGGGTGCTGGTCATTTACTAGGTCCTTTCAATTTATAAATACGTCGATTTTCTAAAAAATATGTTTTTGAGTTGCGTTGATGATTCACTTCCTCTCCTCCATTCTTCCCTGTTCTGTCTTTCTAGAACTATCCTGTTAGGATGTTGGATCTCGCAGACTATCTTCAATTACTTATTTCTCTCTCATGCTCCTTTTTCCTTCTGTTACTCCCTCCCTCCCTCCCTCCCTTCCTTCCCTCCCTATATTTTGGGAGATTTACTCAGTTCTATCTCTGTTATCTCTCAGCTGGGACGAGTGTGGCACAAGCGGGCCGGGGCTGCCGTTGGCTCTGAGGGGTCAAGTTCCCAGGCTCCTTTACTTCACGGCAATACTGTCTCTGAAGTATGGCCCTCTTTGGCAAGGTCCAGAATGTTCCACCACCGGGGAGGATGGACCGAGGGATGGGAGGACACGGCTCTGTTTACGGACTCAAGGCCAGAGCTTGGGTCCCGGGTCGTGTCTAACCACAAATGTGGCCTTTACTCCTGGATCCTGCTCCCACCTAAGAACTGTGGGCTTTATTTCTGCAGAAGGGGAGAATAGACAGTAAGCGTCAGCTCAGAGTCTTGTCACGATTCTCGCATCCGGCAACCCAAACACCACGACCTTTTTACCCTCACATATTTGCACCTCGCTGAGAAAGCGAAGCCTCCGCTCCAGTCCACTTACGGCCTCCAGCCTCACGTCCTGCTGTCCTCCCACTCGATGTCCTCTGTGACCAGGATACAGGTGCTGAGCGGCCCCACTAAAAACCCCCATTGGACAAAGGAAGAATGAAGACAGTCACATAACTTGCAATGCTCAAATCTCATCGGGGGTGAAGGGCCGGCGAGCCCCCGGCCACAGCTGGCTCTGTTCCCTGAGATCGCCAGCTCCCCGTCTGCTGGGCTCCCTGGGAGTTCGTCCCTGCCCCTTGTCCTCCGCGGCCACAGGGACAGTGGACCCTGCACACCACGCCCTTGTTCGGGACTAGGGGCTTGTAGCCTGATCCCCGCAGGTTTGGAAAATCGAGGATTTCAGAGGTTGGACAGTCGCAGGTGTCTGGAGGTTAGCGTGTGCTTCTCGACCACGTGATTCACACAAAACCTTCCTAGTCTTCCCGTTTATTTGTTCTGTCTGGTTCCACGTGCAAGGTGACAGCCGGGGCCCTCAGTCTGGACCGTTTTTAGCTCGAGGTGTCTGTTGCTCCTCCCTGCCACCCCTGTCCTTGAGGTCATCC
>NW_006438073.1:7401614-7435351 GCF_000325575.1 Pteropus alecto
GAGCCAGGGAGGAGCAGTGGTGTTGGCACCGTCCCCGTGGCACCACGCTGTGTCCCCTCTGGGTCCCAGCCAGGGCTGGGGGCTCCCCAGGGAGGAAGCTGTATCTGCAGCCTCGGATTCCTGCCCAGTGCAAGCTCATTCCCTGTGGGGCTTGGGCCAAGAGGAGCGGCGGGCAGACCCGCTCTCGGCCTTGAAGGCGAGCGAAGCTTAGTGGACACATGCGCTCCGCTCACGTCCGTGGACCTCCGCGCCATCACCAACACCCGTCGTGACCCGCGCGCGTCGTGCGAGTCGGGCCGGTTTGTGGCTTCGTGGCGACGAGCTGGGACAGACAGGGCTCTGCTGGCCGGAGCCCCGGCCTCACGGGCTTCCCTCCCTCCTCTGCCTCGGGCGAGGACGGCTCAGCTGCTCCATCCACCTGGGACCCAGGCGAGCAGGAGAGGTTGGTGACCAGAACGAGGCAAATTAAGTCCGGAAGCAGACGCCAAGTGGACGTCAAAGGGGAAGCTGGACCCGAGACGTGGACGATTCAGTCTGATTCAGTCCTTGCTGCCGTTTGGACGGGATCGAATCCGATCCGGTGAACGGAGATGGCGGCTGGCGGGGACCCCAGAATCCCCCGCAGGCCCGAACCGCCGTCGCCCACTTGTGAACGAAGGGACGGCGTCTCCTCACTGTGCACTCGCCTGCGCGGCCCCACCCACCTGTCTGGTGAGCTCGCGGTCCCCAGCTCTGCCGCGACCCCCTTCCATGGTGGGCCCCGTGGACCCCTGGCACTGCTCCACCTGCTCAGTGGTCAGTGTCGGCACAAAGCCGCCAGCCGTCCCCTGCCGCAGACGCTGGCGATGTGGGACACAGAGGTTTGATTTGCTCTCTCCAGCGTCACCCCTGACCGATGGGCTCTAGACTGAATGTGGCCGAGCCTGGATTCCTGTGCAGAATGATTCTTCTCTCAAAGTAATAACATCTCCCAACCCCAGCCAAAGGACAAGGCCTTGAACAAGGTTGATGCCCACTGCCCAGCGGCAGCATGCACCGTCCCCTTCAACAGAGACACGGACTATGTGACCCCGGGCCTGGTCAGCAGCCTCCGGAGTGACATATCTGAGGGCCCCCTAAACGGAAATAGTGGTCGTGCTGTGGATTTAAAGCAAAGCAGAGTGACAGCTCGGCCAGACTCTTTCAAATGCTCCCAGAGAGTGGGTGCTGAGTCTCGTCCACCAGTTTCGGCCTGAGAAGCCTGAGCCGTGGGCCCTGTAGCCTGGTCGGGGTCAGGCCACAGGCAGCGCAAACAGCAGGACCGAAGGTGGAGCGAGGCTGTGCGGGGCCGAGTGTCCACACAGGGACAGAGGCAGGAGCAAGGCCTCGGGAGAAGGGGCAGGTGGGGACGCAGGCCGTGGTCCCAGCTCAGCTGCTTACTGGGGGCGGCCTTGGGCGTGTTCGCCGTCTCTCGCTGCCTCAGCTCCCTCAGCTGAGAGAAGGTGATCGCAGGTCCGACAGCGAAGATTAAGGTAGTTCCACAGGCGACGCGCTTGGGAGCACATCTGGCTGACAGCAGGGCCGAGTGCGCGACCCTTTTCCTGAGCAGAGGGCTCATGGAGTTCTGGGGATGCGTGGTCCATCCGGGCGGCTGAGCGCAGAGGGCATGTTGCAGGAGGACGAGTTGGAGCCAAGCCGTGGGCGGCGGCGAGATTCTGTCTTGGTGGGGCATCAAGGGGGTGGCGTGCCTGACAGGGAAAGCTGCGGGAACCGAGGTGGGAGGCTTGTTCGAAGTGAGGGCGGGGCGGTAGCACCCAATGCCGTCACTCGTCCCTGGCGGTTAAGTCTTTTTGGGTGACAAGCTGGTCTGGATGGATCCCGAAGATGAACCACAGAAGCCTGCGCCAAGCCCGCATGCCAAGCCCGCTGACCCGCGGGGCGGTGGGTGCGGTTCACGTGTTGGGGACAGGCCGCCAGCTCTGGCTGGGGAGAAGTGAGGGACGCTGAGGGCAAGTCTGAGGCAAGGAGTGGTTGGAGGAAGGGAAGGTGGCTTGTCACCGTGCCATCCGGAGGCTGGCATGGTGGCTCTGTGATGACCGGATTGAAGTCGGTGCTGGGAACTTCAGGGGCTTCATGGAAAGACTTTGAAGGCTCCACGGTCCGTCTCATCGGGGCATGTGCCTTCCGTCTTCTCTACTTCTGTGAGTCTGTTCCCTTGACCGAGCATCACAGGAGCCCATCTCAGTCCCTTCGTGTCCCGGGACCCCGACGGCCGGCCCGGGACAGCCCCTCCCTCTAACTTCTGTAGACTTCGCTCCCATGAGACAAACGGTCTCGCCCACACGCGGGCTCTACGCAGTGGCCCATGACCCTCGTCGATTCCGGGCCCCTCGGCCAGACGTCGCCCCACGCGCCCTCGGGGAGAGCATGGCGGCTCCGTTTCAATGACGGGAAGGAAGCTGAAATCCCCAGAATGTTGTCCACACAGCATTCACCCAGCTTTCTGGGGACACGGGTGCCAAAGGGTCAGGGAGTTGGGCCAGGACTGGCCCTAGGTTGTGCTCTAGAGAATAAGGGGTCTTGAAAATGAGATCCCAGGATCTAAGTTTTGGCCGACGTGACCTAGAATACAAAATTCATCATGAAATCACCCTGTGCTGGGTGCTCTGGCTCTGGTTGGTCACAGATCTGGGAGCCCCAGAAGGTTCTCGTGAATTCCAGGGAGAAAGCAGACACCTTATTAAGCCATCTTTGCAGATTCGAGATTTCTGAAGGTGAGAACCAGGCCCGATGAGACAGTTCTCTCGGTGGCAGCGAATGCAGACATTCTGGAGTGGCCCGTGCAGCCACACGTGAGCCTCTCTCTGTGGGGATGTTTTCCTGTTGACGTAGTGGGCTGTCCCTCAGGCAGATGGATGTACTTTGGATGGAATATGATTCTTCACAATCTTTAATTGCAAGAAGTTGAAGATTGACCAGGTCGGTTTGAATTGGCTTAAATTCACACGGGGACCCAGGGGGAATTGTACACATAGGGAGGGTGGCACGAGGACTCCTAGGAGTCACTTGCATCAGGGCATATCCAAAGTTCATCAGTCTTGGTTTTCCTTAGGATTAAAAAAATACATTAAGTTATGAATTTTGAGAATATGGTCTCCAGCGCCCCGACTAATTTGTCTTGAACAGGGAGAAACTATCCAGTGGAAATGGAAATTGACAAAAAGTCCGCATTCAATTCGTCGGTTAATCAACGAGGATATATTGGCAAGATGATTAACTCTACTCGAAGATCATGGCTCTGGCCAATTCTATTTAAAATCCAAGTCAAGGTGGTAGAAAAAGCGTGTTTTCCTGTTTGGCCTAGCAGCTAGACACACACATTTTATAGGCCGGTGCAAAGAAAAGGTGTCTGGGGAGGGGGGAATTAACATCGTTTATTTATTCCTTGAAAAACTGAGAGTCCGCTATGTTCGTGACAGCTTTTAGCATTTTGGGGCACACACACTTCGGACAGACAGACACACAGACACACACACACATAAAGACACACACTTATACTCTGCCCTTAAGAAATTGTACAGAGAAGCTTCTCTAATCTTTTGAAGAGATACATAGCATCAATTTAAAGCGACTTCGTTCTGGGCGGGAAAGCCATCTGTCTGTCTCTGGGGAGACTGGCGAAGACAAGGAGAAAACTGTTGCCAAGATCGTCTATTAACATCTATCCTCACGTTTGGTACCCGTTCAAGTTAATACCCACTCTGCTCCACGCCCTGCCCCGTGGTTCTATCGGATCATATAATAGGCCTCAATAACTCTAAATGAGCTATTATATTCTTCCATATAATTATATATTTAGGACACATGTATGGTTAAAAAAAGAACTCGCAGAAAACCACTGAAACTAATTGCAGAGCAATTTCAGGGCCTGATTATATTGAAGCTGTAGCATGTCAGCTGTTCTCACACTTTTTTTTCCCCCCCCAGAGTTCCCAAATCCATGAAACAATATTCTGCAGCTATCGAGCGCTGGTCTTTATTTTCGAATCAAAGTCCTTTGGAAATGTGAAAAGCCCGCGTCCCTGATCTTTTCGAGACTCCTAAGATATTAAAAAGATGGCATCGCATTTATTTTTCTTGGACCAGTCTGTTATCTGCTTGGCCTATTCGGATAATAATAAATAACACAACAACAACAACGCCCCCACCAATAAAAATAAAAGCAGTCGTCATCTACTGGGCTCCCACTCTTTGCCGAGTACTGTGGTGTGTATTTTACGCCATCTCGTTTTAATCTTCACAACAGGTGTGCAGTGAGCCAGGGGACTGTGCGAAGACCCCGAGGGGTCACATCTCCTGTTTAAGGTCATGCAGCAGCTCATAAGGAGTGAAATCGTGATTACGACTGGATCGATTAGTCCATTCCCATTATTTTTGGCAGGAACAACAGATGATCTATTTTCATCTGTGTTTTCATCTTTGTTAATTCACTGGCCCTTGCAACGATCTCGTGAGTAGAGATTTTGGTATCATTCCCATTTTATTGATGGCCCAAGCACAGGCCACTGCTGGGGGCCACCCCGTGTAAGGCAAAGCGGAACGAAAATTGGGCCAGGTGACTCCAAATCTAGTGCCCATTCAACATTGAAGAAACAAAGCAACGGAACAAAACAAGACAAAGCCTCTTATGGCTTCAAGATAGTCTTCCCCTACCACTCCCCCGAGAATCAGCCCGGCTACAGGGGTTTCGCTGCTGACGTCAACACGGCGTGAACACGCCGCCCACAGCCGCATCCCGGGCCACCTGCGCCGCGTGCCCGGGGCTGTGCGGCCTCAGCACCAGGGCCGCTGAGGGGCAGGGCACAGCGCGGAAGCCTGAGCTCACCTTGACCCTTCTCTCAGGCCAAGGCATGGCGGAAGGAGAAGCTGAGCAAGCCCGAGATAAGGAAAAGTGTGGGGGACGGCCTGGAGGCTGGCGGCCCGGGCGGGGCGAGGCGGCGGGGGGCTGGGAGAGGGCTCTGCGGTGGGTCCTGGTGGAAGCTGACATCACGAGCACCGCGTGTGCTGGAGGAACATCAGAGGAAGTCATTTTAATCACCAGAATGAGCTCAGAGGGACACAGGGTGGATATATAACCTCTATTCATTCATTTAATATATGATTAGATGTCAGTGATGTTGGAGTTACATTTTAGGAAATGACTATTCATAATGGAACTCCTGGCAAGCTTTCTTTACAATCAGCAGAACGGGGCGGAGGGCTCAGCTGTGGCACCCTCGCAAGAGGCTCTTAATTTACAAGTGATGTTAAATTATGCGGCTGCCAGAGACTCGGGTACGGGAAGTGATACAGTAAGTCATTGGGGATACACCGGTTTTTCTTTTTTCATTTGACAACCGCAGGAAGTGGCCATTAGCCAAGCCTTTTGAAGAGAAAGCGTCTGATTGCTGCGCTGCGTGCACAGTTTCTTAAACAACCGCAAAGGGCTATCGGGAAGGCCCACGGGGGGCGCTGGGGGCCGGCCTGGTGGGGGCAGGCCTTCAGGCTCGTCAGACACAGACATCTGCAGGTCTTCTCTCTCTCTTAGGGTTCCCTGGGACTTTTCTGGGTTGGGCTGACACAGCTTAGGTTTGTCAGAAGCCTTATTAAAATAGTTTGGGGGCATTTCGGGAGTGCGAACTGTGCATGGAAAACTTAAAAAAATATCAAGTTTCTTGCTTCTTTTCTGGAAAGGGCAATTGAATACGATGAGCTTTCCAGTGTGCCATTTCTGCAGGAGGGTGGAGGCAGGTCGCAGGTCGGGGCAGGACCGAATGTAGCCAGGACTGACTACTGATGGCCCGGTGTAGCCGGTTCTGAGGCCCGGACGGAGACCTGAGTGCCAGGCCTCTGGGCGGTGACCGAGGGAGAGAGTCTGGGGAGCACAGTGGGGGACGTGTGTGTGGGAAACCTGTCCTTCAGAAGCTCACAGGCCATCTGTGAACCCCGGAGAAAGACGTGGTCATATCTGGCTGAAAAGTTGACTCTCAGATGATATTAGGTAACTGAAGCCACAGACGGGTCCCTTCACAGTGCGCCGGTGTCACAGGAGTGTTCCGCGTGGCGTCCCCTCCTCCCCATCGGGACCGCGTGCTTCGACAGCGATGTGTGGCTTGAGAGCCTCCTCTCCAGCGTGGCCACCATCACTCTTTGTCTTCTTCGAAATATTTTTATGCTCCTCAAAAAACGTTTTTTTTTGTTTTGTTTTGTTTTGTTTTGTTTTGTTTCTAAGTTAAGCAAATAGACTGATGGAATGGCTCCCATACTTAGAATCTCTGGGGATCTTTATAACATCCCGAGAAGAAAATAGACTGATAGAATGGCTCCCAAACTTAGAATCTCTGGGGATCTTTATAACATCCCGAGGCCTGACCCTCCAGCCCCAGGCATTCTGGCGGGTGCTGACCGGGGCTTCAGGGTGGTTAGGAGCTCCCGAGTGACTGTGAGGGACAGCGAAGTCTGGGGACGGCTGCCCTTGTTCCTTCTTCATCAAGACATTCCTTGGCATTTCTGCTGAAAAAGTCCTTAGCAAGAATTTCAGTCCTGTCGCTGGCCCTTTTCTCCAGCTTGAGATTCCTGCATTATCTAGTGGCCGTGGTTAGCACGGGGTAGCTGGGTAGCTGTCCTAGGGGACCGGTTACGTCGCTGCAACAAAGAACCCCAACTTCTCTGTGGATGAAACAGTGCGGGTCATTCCTCCCTCAGGCTGCGTCTCTGGTGTGGGTCAGCAGGGGACGCTGCTCACGGAAGACCTTTGGGGACGCGCATCTGCAAGACGCTCCATTTGGACCTGTGCTTCCCCATCACCTCAGTTAGGGAAAGGGGGCCTGGTTCTTAAAGCTTTGGCTGGGAAATAACTCTTCGTGTGGGTTCTCATGTCATCGGCCAAAGAGAGTCACATCATGGCTTCGTGTCAAAAGAGTCACGGAAGCATCATCTTATCACGTTCCAGGAAGAAGGAATGTTTGGAAAATAGTAACAATGATTACACATGGGTTTCCGATTTCGTGTTGAAAATTCTTTTCGTTAATCCTTTCAAGACTTTTGATTTTCTTATAATTTTGAGAATCAAGAGATTATGCTTGCTGCTTCAACGTGGAAATACTTCTTGGTCTGAACCCGGGAGGGAGGGAACCTCTGGCTTTCACGCGTCCTTTTGTGACTATTTTCTCGATTTAATTATTAGTTAGCAATGCATTCCCTGCCCCCACCCCCCAATAAAGCAAATCCTACTGGCAGGTCTCATCCTCGCGTATCTGGAGAAGTCTGGGCGCCCGCAGTCGGGGCCTGGGCCTGTGCCGTGAGGGACTCAGGCTCTTTCCGGCTCTCTGCTCGACCACGCTCAGCGCTTGTGCCTTCGTCCTTATGCTGACCGTCCACGCGGGACGGCGGCCGCTCCTCCGGTTCTCGTCCAAGACACGTGTGGAGAGAAGAGACGGGGAGACGGGCCCGATGCGTTCTCTTTGCAAGGCTCCGCCTTCTTCCCTGGGAAGGGGTCTCTCCCTGGGACCAGCACGTCCATCGCGTCGGCCAGGGCTGGCGACCTGGGGCTGCGAAAGAATTTTGTCATAGAGAAAGGGCCGGAGAATCGAGCTGGGCGGAGGGCTTTTGGGGAGGCCATCTGCAGTGTGGACAGCCAGGCGTGGGCCAAGTCTGCTGGAAACTGCAAGGGTAGCCCTTGGGCTGTCGTCACTCGTAAGCCCATAACACACTCAAGGTAATTTCTAATAACTTCGTGACTTTGGAAACAAGGTGGAGGCTCTCGGTTACGGAAACAGCTAAAACACCTGCCCTCACAGCTTCCGCGTGATGACCTGGACGGCTCTTCGCAACTCACCCCGCCTCGGTCTGGGGGCGTACAGAGCTTCGCGGAGTCGGACTGGTAATGAATACGAAGAATGAACACTCTGTCTACCAAATCCGACCCGCCTGACGAAGCTGCAGTCGGGAGACGTTTTATGTGAGAGCTGCGGGACGTCGAGGCCGGAGGGGGAGTGGGAGGTGGATCCGTTCCAGCCGAGCAGCCTCGTCGAAACGAAGCTGAAAATTCAATCGATTACCTAGGACTTCAGGAAAGAAGAGAATGTGCTCGTCGGTCCGAGACGCGACCTCCCAGAGTCCTTGACTGTGGCCAACCTAGGCCGCCGGAGATGTGTCAGGCTATCTTTTCCCTGGACCACTGAGTTTCTCGTTTTGAGGGAGATGGCTCTCGGGAGTTAATGGCGTTAAGGTGTGGCCTGGGCTTTTGGCTGATAGAGCTGCAGCGGAAGCAGATGGCCTCAATGGCATTAAAAACTAGAGACTGCCGTAGAGCCTTTAATTGAAAACAATTGGACCCTGCTGGATGGTAATTACCTTGGCTGCTTGCAAATAATATCCTGCCCCCCGATGCCGCGGAAGAGAAGCTGAGGCCGAGTACACGGGATCTGCTCGGTCCGGTCTAGTGTGAGTGCAGCTCCCAATCCGCAAGAATCGCAGAGACAGTGTTCGATTATAAAGCAACCTAATGGGTCCACATTTACTTGGAGAAGACGAAATTCCAGCCACCTTCAGAAAAAAAAAATGATGATGCTTCACATCTTTCTTTTCTCAGTTAATGACGGACTCGAGTGAGGACGATGTCCCCCCGGCCGAGCTCCCTTAAGATGTCTACTCCGTGAACGGCTGGCGTGCCTGAGAAGCCGCAGGCGCTGGAGGCCTAGGCCACAGCCGAACGCCAGCTTGCCTCTGATTGTGTGGCCTCACCCGCTCCAAGCTACCACGGGGTCAGGGGACGTTTACGCGTGGCCTGCAGATATCCAGGAGGCGGCGGTGCAATGATGCTCTGAGGAGCTCAGCCCGGTGGTGACATGCACAAGCACATTGCGGCCAAAGGTCATCTCTAAACCTAGATAACGGGCAGTCTCAGAATGGAGGACTTGGCGAGGGCGGTGGGAGAGGGGCTTAGGAGGCCATCAGCTCGGTGATTCCCCCAGAAACTGTGCCCCAAGATTCCACTTCTTGGGGGCTGGACGACTGCTCTTCCTTAGTGCAATCCGGATGGCCCTGTTGACAAGCCCTGGTCTTGCCCCTTCTGACCCTAATCAGATCAGGACTGTGCTCCTGGGGCCACTCCTGGGGTCACTTCTGAAGGTCACTCCTGAGGTCACTCCTGGGGTCATTTCTGGGGTCACTCCTGGGGTCACTCCTGGGGTCACTCCTGAGGTCATTCCTGAGGTCACTCCTGAGGTCACTCCGGGGGTCACTTCTGAAGGTCACTCCTGAGGTCGTTCCTGAGGTCACTCCTGAGGCCACTCCTGAGGTCACTCCTGGAGGTCACTCCTGGAGGTCATTCCTAGGGTTGTTCCTGAGGTCACTCCTGGGGGTTACTCCTGGGATCACTTCTGAAAGTCACTCCTGAAGTCTCTCCTGGAGGTCATTCCTGGGGTTACTCCTGGGGGTCACTCCTATGGTCACTCCTGGAGGTCACTCCTGGGGTCACTCCTGAGGTCATTCCTGAAGGGTCATTCCTAAGATCACTCCTGTGGTCACTTCTGGGGTCACTCCTGAGGTCATTCCTGAGGTCAGTCCTGGACACTCACCCGCCTTAGTGAATCTGGGGTCACTCCTGAGGTCATTCTTGAGGTCAGTCCTGGACACTCACCCGCCTTAGTGAGGAGTACGTAGCTTCACACGACTTTGGGCCAGTTAGGTCAGAGTCACTCTGTCTTGGTGTGGCCCGTAGGGCTGCCCACAAGGGCCGCTCCCATCTGCTTCAGGGCCCAGAGGGTTGCTGTCTCCGCCCCCTTTGAAGTTAAGTGTGACCACGTGACTTGCTCTGACCAATGAAGCGTGGGAGGGAGTGGCGTTTGTTACTTCCTGTGGGAGCCTCGTGATTCATGTCCTCTGGCCCTTCGCCTCTGTGAGTGGCCACGCACCAGGTGATGGCCACGCCATCCGCCTGGGTCTCCGAGGGGACCGAGCTCCCAGCTCACCCGTGTGGGCTGAGCACACACCGACGGCCACGGCGGTCACTCCGTATCCTCGAGGGCCTGTCCTGGCCGGATCAGTGCTTGGCAGAGCTGAGTGAGGACAGAGCAGAATGAAACACACGCGTGTAAATTCCTGGGCCGTTAAAGACACGGGGGAGAGGTCCGAGCGCCGGCCGCCGCCTCCGGCAAGCTCCCGCGGGCGTGCAGGCGGGGCGCTGACCCCACGCGGACTTCCGATTTCGTCCTCATCGCCCCCCGTCCCCCCGTCGTCGGAGTCGCTTTCCTGGGCGGTGGCACAGCGCCAACTCTTCAGACGCGGAGTGGAGACAGAACCAGCGGAATTCTGCGGCTAGGTTCACTGCAATAGTCATTCAATCGTGCGGACGCGGAGCAAATCTACTTTAGCTTCAAATGTAATGGAATTTTATAGAGCAAGAGAGAAACACAAGAAACAAAACCCAAATGAAAGAGGCAGCACGTGTATAAAAATTTTCCTGAAAAAACCTCGACTTTCCTGTGGCGACTCTGGCCTGGCTTTTCCCGCTCCGAATGCTCTTGGCTGTTCTCAGCAGCGTCAGTTGTGGGCCAGTCCAAGGGCTGGACGTCACGCTGCTGCTCGTCGTGCCTAATTGCGGCACAATTCCGTGGATTCCCCGTGTCCCTTCTCGGTTTTCAGAGCAGTCAGCTGCTGTTCAGTTCTGGAATGTTCTCCTTTCTAGACCAGCCTGGCTGTTGTCTCTGTCGGACACTCGTACCCTTAATGGCCCTGGCCCACGGTGCCATTCCCTCTCCAAAGTCAGGAGTGTAGAGGGCGAGGTTCTCTTCTGCTCGTCTCTACCTGGCTTGGGCTGTCTTCGGTGACAGAACTCCCTGGCCTGAGATGACCCGAGGCCTGATACTCAGGAAACCCTTCCTCACACCGAGAACAGTCCCTGGCAGCAGCTTCTGCTCTCCCAGCCGTGGGTCCTGGGAGAATCGGTCTCACTTCCGTTTCTGTGACACCTGTTTATTTGAGGACGATGACCCTTTTCCTTTCTGAGACATTTTCCCATCCATCCCTCATACAACAGCATGGAGCCTTACACATCGTTTATTCACGTTCGTTATTGTTTATTGGATGACATCATTTATTGGTTAAGAAAGCGATATAGGTTTCAAGTGCGCAGTTCAGTAACACGTCTCAGGTATGTGGCACTGTGTGTTCACCACCCAAAGTCACTTCTCTTTCCATCACCGCGTATTTGACCCCTTGACCCGTATCTACCCTCCCCCTTTTACCCTGGTAACCGCTAAACTATTGTTCGCGTCTGAGTTTTTCTTTGTCTTGTTCATTCGTTGCTATCGGCTTTAGATGTCGCAAATGAGTGAAATCATATGGCTCTTGACGTTTTCCATCTGACTCGGTCTGCTTAACGCGGTCATCGCGAGATCCATCTGTGCTGTCGCAAACAGCGGGATTTCATCTTCTCCCATGGCTGAGTCGCGTTCCGTTGTGTGTGTGGACCACAGATTCTTCATCCAGCCATCAAAGGACACGTCGTCGTTTCCGTGTCTCGGCCACTGTGAATAGCGCTGCAATGAACATCGGGGTGCACGTATCTTCATGGATAAATGTTTACAAATTTTCGGGGTAGACACCCAGAGGAGGGATGGCTGGGTCATATGGTAATTCTCGTCTTGGTTTTTTGGGGGAACCTCCGTACTGTTTTCCATGGTGGCTGCACCAGGTTACATTCCCACCAGCAGTGGACGAGGGCTCCTTTGCCCCCACAACCTCTCCAACACCTGTTACTACTTGTCTTCTTGATGATCGCCGTCTTAGCAGGTGTGAGGGGGTGTCTCATTGCGGTTTGGAGTTGCATTTCCTTGCTAGCTAGTATTCATTCGCTCTGACATTTGACCCTTTGAAAGAGACAATCTTCAGACCTGGCCCGGGCCTTTTCATGTCTCATCAACGTCCAGTTGTGGCCTTAGAATGGGCGAGTTAGAAATACTTCTGTTCGCATAGAACAGAACACCTAATACAGATCGACGTTATTCTCGAACTGTCGGGTCGTATTTCATTGCGTGACATTTATTCTCATGTTTCTATTTTCGCTTTCATTTCTTCTCTTCCCCTGCTCTCCCCTCTTTCTCTGTCCCCGTCCTTCGGCCAGACCAGCTGCTGTGCAGGCAGGCCGACGTGGGAGGTCCCTACGAGACGCTGAGGGAGGGTCAGGCTACACTGGGGACCTCCGGCTGCAGGAATTCTGGAAACTAAGGAAAGCGCAGAGTCAGTAGCATATGGAGCTACAGCGGACACAGCCATCGTCTCCTAGGCGTGGCGTGGGGACAAGACGAGGACCCCGGGCCAGTGTGCAGCTCCGTGGGCCTAGGAGTGCAGGGGACTTCTCTGAGCATGGGGATGTGGCCTTTCTGTGGCCTCAAGCAGTGTCCTACTTGGGACCCAAAAGAGTTCATGCTTTGAACGGAATTTTTGAATCATCCCATTCGTCCCATTTAGCACTGAAAATGTAAATTTTGGTGACGGTGCCAGAATACCCGAAAAAAGGACTATAAATATACTACTTGACGTTGGATTTTGCTTGAGAAAGACGTAATGGGAAGCAAGTTAGCTTCAAACATCCCATCATTTTTCACGGGCAGTTGAGATAACTACTTGCTGTTGGTATTATGCTGCATAATTGTACAGGGTAATTGCTTCTGCTTGTCTCATAGTATCTGTTCTATAGCCTTCTATTTTATTGGTGTTTTTAAGGTGTGTTTTTTATCGATTTGGCATATCCACAGCAATCAACTGCTGTTGGATTGATTAGATACTAGCGTGAACCTGAAACATTGTGTGCATCGATTCGCAATCTGTGAAGCTGTTTATTTGCCGTCCTGCATGTATTTATTACTCTGGTGTAAGTAATGTTAACATTAGAGAGAATATTTTGGGGGGTGTTCCTAGTGATAAATTAAATATCCCAAGGTTACTTCTTTTGAGGTACTGCCTAGACGCGTCTTGGCCAGTGGTAGAAAACATGGAACGAGGCCCCGCAGGCCCTCGGCAGGGACAGTGAGCTGTCACAACCTTTCCATGCCTAGCACGGTGAGCGGAGTGTTGTAGGTGCTTGATCAATGTTGGTTGATTGAATGTGTTTAGGAAGGTTGTTGTTGAATCTTCCAGAAAATAACAAATGATACATTCCTCCACCTTTATTTCCCCTGAGCACCAACGGCGAGATTCGGGTTGCCTCGTGGAGAAGGAGCACAGCCACCGCAGAGAAGTGCCAACTGCCACCTCACCGGGCCCTTGCTAGAGATCTAGCATAGCTCTTTTTTGTCTTTTTCTTTTTCTTTTTTTTTTTTTTTTTTGGTGTTTTACAGACTTTTCTCGTGGCAGCTGCAACTTATATATGTAGATATTGTCTATCGCGAGGCCTTATTTTACTGTGACCAATCCCTGCCCCTTCTCTCTCTCTGTTCGGCTCCCATGGGTGACCAATGGCAGAATGCGGCTTAGCAGACCGACTTTAATTTTGAGGATGAATGGCAAGAGGAGGCTTTTCAGATGGAACGGGCGCTTGTTCTTAAAAATGGCGTTAACATTTCAGAGTAACAGGGGCCATTTGCTGTATTGATTGCTAAGTTTTTTGAAGTATTCTCATTTTTCGTTTCCACATTTTGATCTGGTGAGTAAAACGCGGAGTGAGGAGGGAAAGCTGGCTGGTGACTGGAGACCAGAAAGATGGATGGAGGCATGGCCCGGGGGAGTCAGTCTGGTCCCTCCGGGTCCCTGCAGGCTTGCGGATGGAGGAGACTGATTTGGCTTCTTGCCGTTCGAGGTAGTGATTGAAGTAGCCAGAAAATGTTATTCACAGCTCTCGTAAAGTGAGTAATTTACTCCCGTCCCTCCGACAGAATGCAATCTGTACAGCCTTTGGGACTCTTCGGATAAAGTGCTCTACAAACATGTCAGATGAGTTTGGGTTTTATTACCGAGGCACCTGGTTAGGATGGAAAATGAGAGTTAAGTTAAACATAAGGATTTATTGCCGGAGGGAGCCTCTTTTAACATAATTGCTTTAAGAAACAAATGTGTGATAAAAGAGTCAAAATCATCTGCATGCTATAAATTTGATTTGATCTAGTTACCTTCGAATGCAGGTGCAACTCATTTTTTGGTAAATAATTAATATTGTGTCTGAAGCATCGTAAAATCCTGTGTCATCACTTGAGTGCAGTGATGTTTTCTTCATGAGCTCCAGCTGAGCCTCTATTACTGGGCCTTACAGGAGCACACAGCGGACACACCACCCGGTCACCGAGTTCTCCCGGGAAGTGGGAAGGTGGCGTGTGTGCGTGCGTGCGTGCGTGCGTGTGTGTGTGTGTGTCCTTGTGTGACTATACTTGGGGAAGGAGAGGAAGGGCTGTGATGGAGAGAAGGAGAGGAGACAGAGTTGGGGTTCTACGGAAAAAATGTGGTCTCTAAGTTCTCCGTTTCCTCTTCAAATTGCACATGGCAAGTAAGAGCGTGACTGTTGTGACAGGCCACAGTGAGCGACACGGAGGTGCCGATCGTATTGCTCAGTGGGGTGGGAATGTCCAGCCAACAGCGCTTTTCATGGTCCTTGGAGAATGGTCATCCAAAGGGGAAGGGGGTTTCGAAGGCAGGAAATGGGAAACGTTTCTGACAGGAGACGCTTTGATTGAGTTTAGCGCTGTGGCTCGGCAGGATAATTCCATGTAGATATTTAAAAACTCTTTTCTTTCTTCTTTGTTTTAATTGATGTTTTTCCTATGAATACTACAATTGATGAGTTAATGTAATTGATCAGAATCTATTCTTGAAAGACACCAGATCAGAGGCAATAACTATGGGTGTCAGTCTGGGCAAGCGAAAGGAACATTCTGACCCGAAGACTCGGGCATTTGGGCTTTTAAACAGCGAGAGAACTTCATCTTCTAGCTGCCCTCTGCTCTCAGCTTATTTGTCATTAAAATGGTTTTTGATTTATTAATATACATATATTATATGTAACAATATATTAATAACATATTTTAATATTATTTACATATACGATTTACACACATTACATATAAAATCCATAATAATCTATGACTTATGCTATATAAAATCATAAGGCTGGGCATCGAAGGTGACAGCAGCTCTGAACCACTCATCCACCTGGCAGCGGACAGCCCCGATCCTTCGCCACCTCCCTAGGGTGGTGGAACACTTGGCTAAAATATAAACACACCACTTTCTTTTGAAGCGGTAATTATTATCGAGCAGTTTACTTTATCTACTTATAACGCATGCAAAGCGGAGCAGGGCCGAGGTGCCGGGAAACGCCCTGACCGCGTCCTGCCCCCGTAATCTCTCCATGCTGTCTCGCGGGAGCCGGGCTCTGGGACCATCGACCTGGTTTTTGTCACAAGGGTCACCCTTATTTCTCTATGAGATAAACGTGCTTGGTGACTTGAGAGTCACATTCAGTTAAACTGACCGATAATTACTGGGCAAATGGCCATCCGCCTGAGCTTCTGAACCCCACATGGCAAACTTCAGAGAGCCTTCGAGTGCTCAGTGGATGCTGGGCGTGGGCCGCCGACCCGGAGTGCTGGCCGGGACACTCAAATGTTCTGCCATGCTCACAGTTTGCCGTTGAAGCAGGCTTCCTTCTATCCTTCAGGATTTTAGAAGAGAAAGGCTGTGAAGGTTTGTTTGGGTAGCTGGTTTGAAACAGATCATTCTTCTTTTTGCTAAATACAGAGCAAGTAAAAATATTTCCTGAAACGTCTGGTTTGGTGCGTTGGCCTCAGGCACCAACATTCATGGCCATAGTAAAATTAGGGTTAACAGCCACCTCTGCAGTCCTGCCAGAGGAAGGGTTTGTTTATTTATTTATTTATTTATTTATTTAGAAAAACGTCAAGTAATGCAGCACAAGGTTGACTAATGGGGTAGTGAAAGATCTACGTGACTCCGATGTGGCTGTGTAGCTGATGGGACAAAGTGGGTGTGGTTGTGACGTGCGCATGGACAAGGATGTTCCTCATTAATTTTTGTGTACCAGCATTCAGCACAGTAGGTGGTATGCTGTAGCCAGGGGGAAAATGTTTTTCGAAGGAATAATTTTAAAAAGGCAGATAGAACATCAATAAGCGGTATTCTCTGAGAGACTGAGGGCTCATTTCGACATTGCGATACAACAGTAGCCTTAGACCGAGTGTGTAAAAGTGTGTAGAGGCTGTTTTACCACATGAAAGGTGTTTTTCTTAATTCCCTGGACATCCACACCCAAGGAATTTGTTTTTCTTAATTCCCTTTTTGTGTATCTTTGTCTTCTAAGTTGTTCACTTTTGCTCTTAACTTTGCTGTTTCTTCCTTTCTGCATGTTGGAAATTTTTATTCTGTTGCTCTTTATGTAATTACTTAAGTTGTGTGCTTAGTTCTTCAACTTTCGGCCTTTTCAAGGCTTTTTATTTTCTTAAGCACTGAAGCCTATAAATTTCTCTTTAATAATGTGTGGCTACAACTCGTGAGTTTTGCTACGTGGTATATATTTATGATTCTTTAGTTCAGAGTATGTTTGTATGTTCGGTTATGGTTTCTTCTTTGAACTAGGGCTATTTAACGAGGTTTTTAAATTTTACACATGTAGGGAGGGTTAAAAATATTTTTGTTATTGATTTCTAACTTTTTGCACTGGGTTAGAGAATGTGGTTTGTATGATAACAATTTTTTAGAGGTGTGTCGAGGCTTGGATCATAGCCCAGGATACCGTCAATCTTTATAAATATTCCATGTACACTTGAGAATTCTGCAATTTTAGGGAGCAAGTCAGGATAGCGAATTGTGATGCTTAAATATTCTGTGTTTCTTTCTAATTTTAAAGATTGCTTGCTCTATCAATTATTTAGAGAAGAATGTTTAAAAAAATCTTTATATTAGTAAATTTGTCAGTTTCTCCTGTAGTCCTGCCATTTAAAAACTATATTTTGAAGTTATATTAATAGGTGCATACAAGTTTAAGATTTTTCTATCCTTTGATAGAAATGATAACAAAATTGACCATTTTATTATGGTCAAGTGACTTCGTTTCTCTCTATGAATGTTTATTGCTTTAAATAATATATATTTTTTCTATTGTTAATGGTAATTCTCAGTTAGTATTTTCTATGCATATCTTTTAATTTTCAACTTTTCTGGGTCTTTGTCTTAGGTGTGTCACCAGCATACTGTATATATAATTTAAAAAATACAGTCTGACAACCTGTGCCTATGAACTGATGAGTTTAAGCCATTTATATTTGTTGTCATTATTGGTATGTATTTTATTTATTTCTAACATGTTTTGTGTTTTCTATTTGTTCTGCCTTTTTCTTAGTACTTTTCCTCTTCTTTATTGCTTACTTTTGGGTCGACTAGGGTTTTTTTCCTTTTCCTTCCTTACTAAAATTTTACTTCTACTGTTTGGAAGTAATATTATCTGAGAGTGGTTCCCTAAAAAATTAAAATATATTTAAGCTAACAAAATCTAGAGCGAATTAATATATGTACTTTCCTCCTAAAGAATAATGGCCTTAATTCCATTTCACCCTTCCCTACCAATATCCTATTGTTCTCCAGTATTTTAGTCCTTATTTTCCTGCTTGGAATTTTTGGCGTTTCTTGAATCTGAAGATTTATATCTATCCTTAATTTAGAAAAATTCTTAACCGTTATCTCTTCAAATATTGCTTCTTTTCCCACTGTCTCCTTCAAAAACGTCAATTAGACGGGTGGCTGACTCTACTACCTTATTTCTCAGTTCTTTGTGAGTATCACCTTTTCCTCCGTACATCTCTGCGATTCCATCTGAGGCGTTTCTTCACTTATATCTTCCCCTTCACTGGTTCTCTCTTCAAAGATGTGTCATCTTTTGTTTCAACCCATGCTTTGCATTTCTAACTTTATTTATTATTTTCTGTTTATTATCTTATTCTGTTTTCTCATTTTCCAATTTTAGTAGATTTATTTGGTTCTTTCTGAAATTCTAATGAATTTTTATTTTAGTAGTTTTGCACCATGATTTTGATATCTTTTTAAATTTCTTCAAACATGGTAGGCATGTGTATTTTATATTTTATATTTTTGTATTTAGTAATTCTAAATTCTATTTCTTTGTGGCTTTCCTTTGGGTGTTTTTCCCTTCTGTTGGTTCTTACTCAGGGTGGCTTGTATCTTGATAGGTATTGCCTGATTCTGAATTGTGGAAGATGGTACCTGGACATTTATATTTGGGAATTGTTTTTTTTTTTTTTTTTTTTTAAGTGAGGCAACCCTTGGTTGACCTCATAGATTGCAAGGATCTCATTAGCTTACAATCGCTTATTTTTTTATGCTTACGGCACCTGGTCTTCTTAGCTGGTCTCCCATTCAAGTACTAACCAGGTCTGACACTGCTTAGCTTCCGAGATCAGACAGGATCGGGCTTGTTCAGGGTGGCATGGCCATAGACTTATGTTAGGGAATTCTTGAGATCTGAGGTTTAAGGTTCTTGCCCTGTGCCTGTGGCCACAAACACGAGGTGTCACAGGGGCCACAGAGGCAGTATGATTCTGGCCCAAATGCAGTGAGGGACAGTGTGTGGTTAGGAATCCTCAGGATGGAATTTGCCTCCGCTCTGTTGGTTTAGGACCAACACTGAAACAGTCTTTTCATACCGTCATCTTCTCGTGGGGGTTGTTTCCTGAGGGTGTTTCCTGCTGTTCCTTATGCGATGGCCTCAGTCTGACTTAGTGCCTGACTTAGATGCTGGCCTCGCTTTTCTGGTTTCCCTGCACAGGCCCCCGCGCTCAGCCGACCGCAGCATCTTCCAGCCTTCGTCTTTGCTTACCAACTTCCATTAGGATTTAGCATCATTTCTGGCATGTGAGAATTCCCTCCAACTTCTTGCCACGCCAGCTACATTTTGCTAAGTGAAGTAAGTCAGGCAGAGTAAGGCAAACACTGTATGGTTTCGCTTATATGTGGAATCTAAAAAAAACCAGAGTAAATGGACGGACAAAACAGAACATCAACAGACTCATAGAGAGGGATGTTGGCTAGAGGGGTGAGGGTGGGGGATGGGTGAAACCGTGAAGGGGAAGATCGTCAATAATATCGCGACAAGTTTGCATGATGACAGACAAGTACTGGAATCAGAGGGGTGATCACCTTGTAAAGTATAAATATCGTCCACCCGAAACTGACATAACTGATATAATATCGTATACCAACTGCACTTAAATAAAAAAAAAGATTTAAAATAAATATTATGTGTAATGTTTTTAATAGTTCTGTATTTGCCCACTTTTGAGTATATGCCATTAGCTATCTTAATGAAAGCAGAAGGCACTAGAAGTCCTGGGGGTTGGTCACGTGTCCCAGACAGTAGGCGGTAACTGTCCTAGAGCTTCTCTATCACGGTGCCTCATGATGAGCATTGAAGGGATCGAAGGGGAAGCATCACAACTCACCCTGTTCTCGCTCTTATTAACTCAGTGTCCTCGTTTGCATGTCTGCTTAGAGAAACCAGCAGTCATCACAGCATACAAAGAGTCACTCATCAACGGAAGAGTGACCAACGCCCACGGAAAGCCCCTTGCCTTCTTATCTTTTCCTTTTCGTGTTAAAAATACACGAAACAAATTTGCCTTCATGATTCTCAGTGAGAGATAAACCCCGTCGACTGGTTTTCTCCTCGTAAGACACTTTCCGTGTTTGTGAGGATACGCCGAGCCAGCTTGCTTCCTCTGCCGATGGGACGAAAAGCAGGCCCCGTGTAGAGCAGATCACGTGCAGCATACGTCTGGTGTGAACCCCGAGCCCTTCACACCAGGAACTGGTGAGAATCCACGGCCAGGCTGGGCCAGGCCGCACCCCCTGCTGGTCCGGGAACCTGTTCCTTTCTTCACGTGGTCCAGGTGTTTTTCTTCTCTGTTTCACGTGGGATGCTCATGGAGGGTTACTTTGAGGACCTTTTAGGGAGCATTCGGGGTCCACAGGGGTAAATATTCGACATTTATTCAGTTTATTAAATGTCTCCCGATGGTGCCCTTGAGCTTGTTCCTCTACTGTGGGCTGTAAAATTGTCTCACTCTTCCCTTCGAGCCCTGGAAATGCCTTTTTCTTCGGCAGCGACTGCTCCCTGCACCTCCTATCTCGTCACGGCCATGCCGTGTCACGGAGAATGTTTTTCTCTTGTTTACAGGCTGGGAAGATAACTGTTAGTTGGGATTCAAGCTGAGAAGAGATTTTCTGAATTGGGCAGTGTCTCGACCCTTCCCCATGTCGCAGAAAAGCTCATGCCTGCCTCGGTTGTCGCTGTCACTCTCAGTGACCGATAGGACAGGCGGCGTCATGGCTGAGAGTGTAGACGGGTCCAGGGAGCCCGCAGAATCCCAGCTCTGCCTCCCCGGCGGTGTGCTTCGGAGAAGGGACTGGACTTCCCTGCGCTCTTGCAACCTCATTTGCAAAAGGAGCATAGTTACGATTCCTCCCTAAGAGGTTTGTTGCAAGGAGAAGCATGAGCTCTCGTGTGGGACGTGCTTAGCAAATGTCCGTTAAGTGTCTGTTACATTGTACAGGCCCCGTGCTATGGAAAATGAATTGATTTCTAGATGCCAGAGGTTTTAGACGCGAAGTGACACGGAGCAGCGGAGACATGTGTGCGCGTGGGCGTGCGGGCTCGAGGGTGGCCCTCCATCAGCACACGCTCGGCACCGCTAAACCCGCTTCGAGTGTTGGCGCCCGGTACCAGCACCCAGGAAGCGAGGCGAGTGTTTGCCCGGAGCTGAGGGTTCTAAATTATTCACGGAGGCTTTGCAATCTCGAATCCTTTAATTCCATCACATCTCCAGTACAAAGGCAAAGCCGGTGTTTTCTGGTTATAGATTTTGTAAAGGCAAATCCTCCAGACGTGCCGAGCCGGTGAGGCTCTTCTTTTAATAGGAAGCATCGGCCGCTCAATCTATGGCTTCAATTAAAGGTACCGCGGGAGAAAAGCCAAGGGAAACCGAACTCCGTGGAAAAAGAAGTCGTGAACTTCTTTTTAATCTCTGGATGTGGTTTTAAGCTTGTGAAACGGCGCTTTGGGACTCAAGATGGCAAATGAATTCTTTCCGAGGTGAAACAATACTTTCGAGGACCTAGAGTTGAAGACTTAAATTTCGGGGATTTTCTTGTTGACCAAGTGCCATTATCGAGTTTCAGCCCCTTCTGTCCCTGACACTCGCCCTGTGGATTTCAGATTTGCTCCACCGGCCCCGCACCCCCATAAGTCGATCCCCCGGACCCCACGTCTTCATTCGTTTGTCCCCTACGGCTTCTGCTCCGCCGAATGGATGCTGACGGAGACACACCATGATGCCTACTGTGTGCTCTAGTTTACCTGCAGCTGTCACGGGTGCCTGAGACCTACTGCTCCCTTCCGAGGCCGTCTGCCACCCCTCGCGCCTGTTCGTGAGACTCCTCCCGCCCTCCCAGGCCTGGCTCCGGTGCCCCAGCAGACAGGACGGGACTAGCACTTCCTGTCCTGGCTCCAGCAGCTTCGTGGACAGCCACGCGTGTCTCCCGGTGCCCAGAACACCCTTCTCTGCATTGCAGGCCTTCGCACCCTCCCCGCAGTGGACGGGGAGCACTCGGACGGCCGTGGCCAGACGCCCGCCTCCACCATCGGAGCCGTGCAATGCTAGCTCACCGCTGCAGACACGAAGGATGAGCATTTCCCTGGGCCAAGTTCAAAGGCATCGCCTTTCTGCTCGGGTGTTTGTTTGGAAATTTGCTCTTCCTACTGAGGTGTTAACTAGTGCTTTTAGACTTAGAAAACCAAGTAGCTGAGGACATTAGAATCGCAGAAACGAACCGGTAATATTCACGCTAATGATTATCTTTAAAAGCTTTACCCCTTTCACCGTGATGCTTAAATCTTTTTCCTCCCAAGTTAAAATGTGCTGCATGTGCCCAGGTTTTGGAAAGCACGCGTGAGCGTGTGTGGGCGCGTGTGTGGTTTACGCAGGCACGGTCATTCAGCAGTCACCTGCCCTCGCGTGACGACGCGGCCATTCTCGGCACCCGGGGGTTACCGCGCGTTTGTAGGAATAACGGGATCGGCGGAGTCTTTCCCGGAGCGTCCAGGCCCCGAATCACCTGACGTGTCAACAGGGTCCTGCTCTCATTCCCTCTCTCTGTTCCATCCTTTAAAAAAAAATTATTCAATTCATCGGGGCAACGTTGGTTAATAAAATTACACAGGTTTCAAGTGTTCAATTCGATAATACGGCATCCGTATATCGCACTGTGTTCACCCCCAGAGTCACATCTCCTTCCGTCACCGTCTAGGGGACCCCTGACCCTTTCCTGCGCCCCCTCCCCCTTTCCCTCTGGTCACCACTAAGCTGCTGTCCTTGTTCACGAGTCTCTCTTCGTCTTGTTGGTTTGTTGCTTTCAGTTCCATCCTTTTCCCCCTTTGTCAAACAAACAAACAGACAGCAAACGAAATGTGACCTCCTGGAAGTCATGGAACAGAACTGACTGGAAGAAAATTCAGGCCGTGTTTACATGCCGTCCGGTCTGGGAGTCCCCATCCCTGAGACAGCTCGGGGCCGCGGGAGCGTGTCCAGGAAGCGTGAGGCCCATCCTGCTGTGTGTGTGCGTGTCGGTGTGTGTGTGCGCGTGTGCGTGTGTGTGTCGGGGTGTGTGTGTGTGTCGGGGTGTGTGTGTGTGTCGGGGTGGGGGGGTAGGACACACCACTGACAGCGGTTCTGCTTTGATCGGGGAGCTGCTGGGCACTGTGTCCCCGACTCAGGACATCAAGAAGGATGGGCTCTGGGTGGGACCACGCTGGCCTTTGTGCCTACACATGGCTGCTTCGTCAGGGGAACTTTGCTGTAAACATGAGTGATGTAAGTGTCCACCGCAGAAGAGGTCACATCTGGGCGTCGCGCAGTTTTGCTGCACACGCCTCCGTCAGCGGGGATGAGTTGAGAAAACGCAACTCCGAGCAGGGCCCGATGTCCGCTCCCGCCTGTGCATTCAGCGCGTGACGACTCGCGTGGCACTTCTGGAGTGAAGGGTCTCTACAGGAAGCGCTCTGCTGGGAGCAGGCACGAACCGGTTCGGTGTTTGAGGGAAAAGATGGTGCTGACGAAATTCGGTTTTAAGTTCAATTCGGTGGTTTTATTGCAAAGTAGAAGGAATCGGATGCTCTCCGGTCTCCGCGTACGTTCACGTGGCTGCACGTGCTCGCGTGCGCCTCAAAGGGGCCAGACCTCGTCACTTCCGAGGCCGAAGTCATTCCTAACGATAACCCGGGACTTCGTTCCATCGGTGGAGGAAGGAAGAAATGATCCTTCCTTGATAGCATTCTAATAATGTTGTGAAAGCAGATCTCAAAGAAATGTGTGAACATGCTCTCTGCTCCTTTGTGCGCGCTTCAAAATTTTCTCTTCAAACTATGTTTTACAAAAATGCCCCCGTCTGTCTGGAGGGCCCCCAGTATTTTAGAGATTGATCATCTTGGGCTCTCTAAAGGCATTGGAACTTTGAGAAACTTATTTTCCTTTTTGAAATTGGTAGCACAGGGTGAGGAGGCTAAAGAAAGTTCCAGTGAAACACAGTGTGCGTCTATCTTTGCGTTAGAGCATTTCCTCACGTGGCAGGAGGGGAAACTGAGGCCTCAGGAGCTTGGAGGACATTAGACAGGCACATGACCTCCTCGGGGAGGGCGGACGGCCCCGCCGAGCGGGTCCAAGACCCCGTCTCCTCCTGCAGTAGTGGTATTTTCTAGTTCTCATGTCCAGCCTGACCTTAAAAAAAATGTGTTGTTGGTTTAGAATATGATGGAAGCTCAAACTGAAGTCTCTGAGACGTTCTCAGTTCATGAACGAGGTTCGTCTGGCGTTCATCCGGATAACCGGATTTAAACGGGACGACTTCAGGCGTAAGCAGAGGTGGCGTCTCGAGGACCTTGCAGTCCCGCCTGAAGGAGACGGGGCAGCGAGAAGGTGGCGATGCTGGGTGCGCGGAGCTGGAATGAACACCCCGCTCTGCCACTTGCCAGCCCCTTAGCCTCTCGGCACCTCGTTCCCATGTGTTTTGCAGGTGTTTGTCCATCTGCCATAGCCTGACATGTAGCAGATGTTTAATAAATATCCTCACCATCCGCCATGAGAAGTAGGAGGCCACGGACGTGACAGGCTCTCACTTGGTCCCAAGAGGGGGTGGCTCTGTGCTCGTGGACAGAGTCTATTTTCATAGTTAGGTGGTCTCGCCAGGAAAATGGTCAGTTGTTCAGAAGACTTGAAAAATTCCACTGGACATGAAATAAGACTAGACCCTGGTATAGTGTTGATGAGTCCTTTAAAATGACAAGCTATATTCCATTCCATAAAATGTCGATCAGATCGTTTATTGATTCCACCTATTAAGAATGCCGTGGGGCGCTCACTCAAGGTTTATTTGGGGACCCAGACTCACCAGCAGATGATTAGAACATCGCATGGTTAGTTGGACCAAGTGACCTCAGAATCTGGTGGCAGAGGAGGCAGCTGGGAGGGGCTTCCACGGCCAGACTCGTTCTGAGCCGAGTTTTGGAAGACGCGCCTGGGAGAGCTGGGGACGGCGGGCTGTGGGAGGGAGAATGATTTTCGCGCGTTCGAGCTGACGCGCCGATCGGCCTGGCCTTCTGTCTTGGTTCTTCTTAAACATGTGGTGTCACTTGTGTCTCCCACTCAGCCCTCGGGCGCCTCGCTCTGGGGTGGCACGGCTGAAGCTCCTGAACTTCACCCACACGCTTGGAATCATTGTCCCCAAGCCACTGTCCTGGGATGTCTGGGGCTCGGGCTTCCAGACGTAGCCCACCCCCGAAATGTCAGTGGGGGCGCCGGACGAGTCCTCTCTCCTTTCTCTGGCGTCATCTGCTTTCGGCGCAGACGTTTTCACTCACGGTGAAAGTTCATGCCGTAATACTTGTCCTCATTCGATGCATAACAAGGGCCCTCTGAAATCAGTGGCTTAAAGTGTATTATTGATCTCACGCTTCTGCGGGCCAGGAGTTCGGGCAGGGCTCAGCCCAGCGATGCTTCAGTGTCACGGCGAGTTGACTTGGCGGTCGCTAAGTGGCTGGTGGGCAGGCCTGGGGGATGTAAGGTGGCTTCGCTCATGCGCCTGGGGCCTGGAAGGGTCGGCCGGGAGGCTGGCTCCCCGGAGACCCTGTTGTCTATACTCGCAGCTGTCCGTGAGTCCTGAAGGCCGCTCTCCGCCCTCGGCTCTGCGGGAGGCTGCTCTGCATTTCGCAGGAAAGGCCTGCGAGGCCCGTGCGGGGCGTCGTCGGCAGGGCGTTCGTCTGCCCGAAACCACCCATGGTCCACCACCTTAGACCGCCCCGGGTCTCGACAAAGAATCCGGCTCTGACACCTCGTTTCTCATCTTTGCTGCAAAGCTAGTTTTTTTTTGTTATTTTTTGTTTTTCCCTTTGAGAATCTTTTGCTCAGAGAAGCCTAGGATAAGAACGAGTTTTATTTTCAGACCTAGCAAGCCCTGTATCTTCTCTATATTCTTCGGATCATCTTGAATTTTATTAACAGCCGGGAGGGGAATCCCAGATGCTGCTGGGAGGCTCCTCAGGCCAGGTCTTGAGTCTCCGTGTCACGGCCAGGGTGGCTTCGTGAGACGCCGTGCCCTCCGTAACGTGGGCTGTCTTTCCCCGGCCTCAGGGACGATTTCTCACTGTCCTTTCTCCCCGTGACCAGGGGCTCGGAACGCTCCTGCCCTCTCTCCACCGCCGGGTCCCAAACCCAGTGCTGCCTGCTGTGATTGTTGTCACCGCAACATAGCACTTCTAGGTAACAGATTTTTTTTTTTTCCTGGTAACTTATTGCTGCATACCAAGCTAACCCTACACTTAGGGGCATAAACCACGAACAATTTAATTACGTTTCATAATATGGAGACTGAGGAATTAGAGCAGGACTCAGCTGGATGGTCTACACGGACCAGGATTACCTGGAACTATCCGGCTAGCAACTGGGCTGGCCTGGGGGGGCCAAGAAGGCTCCTCTCAGAAGCCTGGCACAGGTAGTTAAAAGGCGGGACTCGACTGGCCCCTCACCCTCTCGGTGTCATCTCAGGCCCTCCCCACAAGGCCCTGAAGGCAGGACACTGTCATACTTCCTGCGCGGCATCTCAGGACTCCAGCGGACCCCGGGGTGAGGGGGGGGGTCAGCCCTTTTGAAGGTTATGCCCAGAACTGGCCTAGTGTCCTTTCTTCTCTGCTCTGTTAACCAAAGCGGTTATAGACTGGCTGGAGCCTACGGGGGCAGAAATCGTCCCATCCTCTCAATGGGAAGAGTGTTAAAGAAGAGGCAGACATCTTGAATCTTCCACAATAAGTCATCATTTGAGCTGAGCGATCATAAAAGCTATCAGCAAATATGTTTCCATCAGCATTGAGCATATAGTGGGCATTCAAGAAATACTTTTTAACTTACCGAGTGAAGCTTACTAATCTTCACCCCCCCAAAATCACAGAGTTCAGAGGGACCTCTGTAGTGGAGTTAGAGTGGTTTCTGTGGACTTGCTCTATGAACTTGGGCAAATCTCTCAGCCTCACTGAGCCCCAGTTCTGTTTGCAAAATACGAAGAACATTGTGTTGCTGCGTAAAATCGTTCTATTATGTACCCCATAAAAACCTCTCACAGAATATATTAAAGAGTTTATAAACTCTAAATTGTTCAATGTTTAGCATAGCTTTAGTGATTAAGCGAAGAGCTTCTGGGTCAGACAACCCAGTTTCACCTGAGTCTACCCCTGACTCTCGTGCGTGGCCTTAGCCAACTGCCTCACCCACCTGATCCCCGGTCCCATCTGCCGGCAAGCACCGGCCCTCCCTCTCCTGCAGACTACGTCGACGGTTCTTGAACTTTTGTGGTTGTCACTCTTTTGTGCTTTGAGACTCGAAGTCAAGGTCAGGTTGGCATGTGCCTCGTGCTAGGACATGTGTGTGTGTGTGTGTGTGTGAGTGTGTGTGCTGCCCTCCCTCTCCTGCAGACTACGTCGATGGTTCTTGAACTTTTGTGGTTGTCACTCTCTTGTGCTTTGAGACTCGAAGTCGAGGTCAGGTTGGCATGTGCCTCGTGCTAGGACGTGTGTGTGTGTGTGTGTGTGTGAGTCAGTACCCACGAGCCACGAGCAACTTAAACGGGGCAGGAACAGGAAAGCAGTCTAGAAATGCTGACCCAGATCTAGTGTTTGCTGCCACGCATCAGCCAGTATAACAGTAAAAACCGTCCCGGATAAGGTGGTTTCCTCCATAGCCGCTGGAATTCGCTCTAATGGGACAGCTGGTTGGTGCTTGTTGTGCCCTGCATTTAGCAGTTAGGTCGTAAGCCCACATCCATGACGCAGCGACCCTCAGTGGGTACGTCGTGGTAATCAGTTGATGTTTAATTAACATGTGAAAGGTTCCTGTGAAACCTAAATTACGTTCGCAGTGAGTGTCTTTGAGCTCGTGGAGAGTCCTCGGAATGTTTTCCTTGGCCGAGATGCTGCGCTGTTGCTTTAAGTGCTGGAGTGTGGGACACTGGCCGGACAGAGGGCTCAGCAAGGACTTCCCCAGTGAAGCCTGTCACCTGGTTTAGTGACCGTCGACCGCAGGGTCTCATCTCCCGGGTCCCCCTGTCTGCGAAATCCTGAAGTGCTGAGCGAAGCCGTGGTTCCCAGACTGTGGATCCCCGGCAGCATCTCCAGCACCTGTTAGAAACGCAGGACCCCCTGAGCCCAAGACTCTGGGGGTGGCCCCGGGCGCCCGGGGACCTCACAGGCCGCCGGAGAGCCTGACGAAGAACCACCAAGCCACGGTCTGGCGTGGGGACGGGAGGGCGGGCACACACCCATCGCTCGGCAGCTCGCGCTCGCTACACCAGTGCCTGGGGAAACTCCTGCTCCCAGAGGACAGGTGCGTCCGGGCAAGTTCTTTCTTTTGTGTCTTCATCAAATTTAATGTGTCAGTCGAAAATACCTGGCTCCCACAGTGATGCGTAGTTGGGATAGGAGCCTGCGGGTGTGGGCACACACTCTGGAGTGCGAGCGGGAGCTTCGTTTAGCTCGAGGTTCAGTGCGAGGGGAACGGGTTCCCCTCTCTCTTTAATTGGGTTTAGGCACATCCTTCGCTGTCTTTGCTCCTCTCCCCTGTAACTCTGGATTCTGGGTACATCAGAAGCCATGCGTAACCCGTCGTCCGAGAGAGGGCTGTGCCTCTGAGCCCCCGAGAGGCTGCGCGATGCATTTAAGCTGGAGTTTAGGATGCGCTGGGGGCAGCGAAGGCAGCCGTTTGCGACGTGGGCGGCAGTTTTAGGACGAGTCTGCAGAGTGCACGAAGAAAGGCATGAGCGAAGAGGAGGCATTTCCTGGGGGTGACCACAGAGCCACGCCCCGCCTCCCGGTGACAAGTGTGACCTCCGGGCAAAGCGGGTTCCCGCCGACGCCCCCAGTCGGCACGCCTTTGCCGCAAAGGCGTGAGCAGCGTCTGACCACACGACAAAACAGCGACGCAGAGCGTGGTCTCGGGCGAGTCCCTGCGGGGCGGAGATGTCCCCGGTCGCGGTGCCTGGCCCTGTGGACAGAGCTACGACCTTTCTCGAAAGCAGAAATAACGAAACCCGTCGTCTAGATTAGTCACGTGACTGAAAGCCTCCCAGCGTGGCTCGTTGTCATAGATGTGGAGGGGTCTGTTCCCTCCCCTGGAAGCCCGTGTCCCAAACGAGCTCTTCGACCGAGGCTGGGACCGGCGCCGTGACTGGCAGGCCTCTCTTCAGCCCAGAGCGCCTGGGAAGGAAGAGGCCGAGGGCGCCCGCAGCTAGGGTTGTGGCGGGCTCGGGGGCACAGGTGACGAATCCCTCTGGTTTTACTTTATTTGGGGGCTTAGTCACTGTGGTTGGAGGGCTCTCCAGAAAGCCAGCTTGACTTCTTACGCATGACGAGGGATGGAGAGCTCGCAGGCTGGGAGAATTCTCCAGAGCCTGGTCGCCTCCTGCCTCCTCTGCACCCAAGACGACCGGGTGGAGCCACGGGTGCCGCGTGCTCGGGCCTTCGCTGGCTCGCCACCCCGCACTCTGTGCCCAGAGTCTATTGGGCTGGGATGAGAAACCGGATTTCTCATCCTCATTCACTCAGACTTGCTGGATTTCTACCCCTGTACCTGTAAAATGGGAATATTGGGCTTTCGATATAATAAGGATTGAAAAATGATGATAAAACACAGAAAGTATCCATGCTATTTAAATGCAGTGTTTACTAAGTATTATTTTGAGATCCATTTTATGTGCCAGACCAGTTTCCAAATATTCTGTAAGATTTTAATATGGCATTTCATCTTCCTAATCAAACTGGGAAAGGACAGGGTCCCCTATGGCCTCTCAGTCCCCAAATCAGCTTCCTCTGCTGGTGGAGAGCTGCGGCCACGCCCGTCTCTGAGAACCCCGGGCCGCTGACACGCGTCACTGCTGGACAGCGTGGGTGTGCTCTCCGGAAGGTTCTAAAGGGGACAGCGTGGGCAGGCGCTCCACGGGGCGTAGCAGCCGTGCTCCTGGGCGTGTGACCCGTCGTCACCTCCACGCCTGTCACCCCAGCACGGGGGCCGGGGGAGCGTGGGGCGGCAGTCCGAGCGTGCTGGAGACTTCAGCTCAGAGACAAGCATAGCGCAGCGAGCGCGTCTGCTTCCTCGCCCCATCCTGGGCGGGGGGAGCAGTGCCGCCTCACCCTCGTTCCTGCAGGAGAGGGGACCAGGGCCGCAGCCCCCGGCAGGGGACAGAGACAGCAATTTCTCCTCGTCAGCGCCATTCACTCCAGGTTGGCGCTGACCGTGAGCGGGCAGGGGGAAGGGCAGGCGGGAACATGCAACTCGCTCGGACAAATGACCCCCTGGCTCCCGTCCCCTGCCAACCCTGGGCTCTTCCTCAGCTGCGCCCGAGCCGTTGGGGGCAGAACTCAGATTCCAGGGTCGCCGGTGCCCAGCGCTGCTGAAGTAGCAGAGCTGTACGCGAATCCTCTTCACGGGGTGCGAAGCGCAGGCCCCCACAGACTGCCCGGGTCTGTCATCCCGAACGCCCCCCGAGACGGCAGGCTCTTCACCGCACCTCACACTCACACGTCCTGGTGGCTCGGGAGCGACTGATGCCTTCGACAGGCTGTAGGAACTTAGCAGTGTTTTGGAGGCCGGTCTGCACCAGAGGCCCCTAAGCATCGTTTTCCACTCATAAATAAAGCTGATGTTAAGACCAATTAGCGGAGGGAGCCCTCCCCTTTCAGGATTTGATTATGAATATAAAACGCCTTATTAAGACCTTCCGGAACGTTCGAGAACTGGTGTGGCCCACAAAATGAACGTCGAAACAGCACCCTCAGCGAACCTTGTATGTAAGTAGCACTGTTGTTTTTTTTTTCCTTGAAATTTATAATCATTTTCAATTTTTTTTATTAAAAAAAGCCCAACATTCACATTTCTTTCACAAATACAAAGAAAATCAACAAGTCTGAGTTTCGGAGACTAGTCCCGGCTGTGCGTCCGGATCCGCTGGAAATGACACACCAGCCAGTGAACACGCAACAGACAGACAGAATCGTGCACGGCCCCCAGAACCCCGGCATCAGACTCGGCCCCAAAGTCTGTGTCTGCCGAGAACCTCATGTGGATGGTCATGCTGCCCGAAGTCCGCACCAGCGGGGCCGGAGCTGGGTACCCTCTGGAATCATAGGCAGGGGTCCCCAACCCCTGCGGCTGTGGCCCGTTAGGAACTGGGCCGCACAGGAGGAGATGAGCGGAGGGCCAGTGAGCGAAGCGGCATCTGTGTCTGCAGCCGCCCCCAGCGCCGGCATCACCGCCTCAGCTCCGCCTCGGATCCTCAGGCGTTAGATTCTCATAGGAGCCCTGATCCCTGGGGCCACAAAGGCTGGGGGTACCGCTGATTATAGGGACCTCCAGGAAAGGCCCGGGTCCTGGCTGTAGCCCAGGAGATGCTTCGACTTTGTACTTCGTTCCTCCTCTGTTAGCCCCCGGTTACTTCCTCACGCTTCCTGTTCTGTCTCCCGCTTCCATAAAAGCCTGTTTTAATTTCTGTTTAGATTAAATCTGCGGTCCACTCTCCACGTGGCTACCGCTGAAGGAGAAACGGCCGACGTGCCACTGCACTCACTGCCCGTGGTCAAGGGGACATGGACGCACTCTTGGCGTCGCGAATGCTGCTCTCCGCCACTTGCCGACGTTCCTAAAAATAACGTGGCGACGACGGCCCCCGATGACACCCAGCCCTCAGCGTCCTTGGGCGTGTGCTATTGGAGGGTGCAGTCGGGAGCATCTGAGGGGAGGTCCAGAGCGAGTGACGGTCCCATGAGCAGAAATGAGACAGAGCAGGTCTGAAAGGGGCCAGCCGTGGGGGCGGGAACAGCAGTGCTTTCCAGCCTTTGAAGTCTTAATCGACAGGGCGCGTAGGGACCAAGACCCCTCTCTCCTCTTCTTCTTGGTGTCACTAAGTCCGGCTGAGATGCCACCGTGTGTTCCCTTGGAAGCTATCAACCTGCTGCACAGAACACGTGCGTTTTGGATGGTGCTGGACGTGGTGTTGACACGGAGGATGAGAACAATAGGCAGAACAGCCTGGGGCGGAGGGGATGAGCGGGAGCCCTCCACGCCCACCACCCTGGGGAGACCTCAGCTTTCGAAATCGTGCGTTTGCGCAGGAGCGTCCGGCGGTCGGAGCGCTCTGTCCCTCTGTCCTCTGCGGGGCGGTCAGGGAACGCTGCGTGGTGAGCGCCAGATGAGGAAGGCAGATGTTTTCTCTTCTCCACCCACCGCTGTTCCCGGGCGAGCGGGACGGGGACACGCTCAGTGCTGGTGGGGCCGGGACGCAGCCCTTCACGTGCGCCGAGGGCATGGCTCCCTCAGCTACCCAGCCGAGGCGCGGGAGAAAGGCCAGGACGGGCCGGGGGACGGGTCATCCAGCCGAACCGGCCTCGGGGCCCAGCGGGGCTGGAAACGGTGGGCAGAGAAGCGTGGGGCGTTGGCCGGGTGAACAAGGTTTGCTAAATTTAGAGCCATTTACACTCACCGGTTGTGGGGTGTGTAGTATTTTTGAAGCAGACCCGACTCATTTTTTGGCAGGAAAGTGACGCTAAGAAGTAAAAAAAACCAGCATTCCGTAGAACTTGGCCTAAGAGCCCGTTAACGAGAGACGGGCTTCGGAGTCCTCGCCGGCCACCCTTAATGTCGGCGGCGGAAGGGCTTGCGTTCGCGGCACGGATGCTGGGCAAGTTCTAAGTGGCTGCGGAGCGGCTGAGACCCAGCTCTTCTGCGCTGCCACCTCCTCTGGGGCCGCTTGGGACACCTGCGGCCGAGAGGCAGCACGGACGCCTCCTTTCTCCCTCCGGCCGCGTCCAAACGCGGACCCGTTGGGGTGTCATCCAGCCAGCGTGCTCTGCCCAGGTGCCCCAAGGTCCCGGGGGGCCTGGCCGGCGGGTTTCGGCCCAGGGCCGAGGGACTTTTCCCGAGGGAAAGCGAGGCCGGCAGTGGCTGGACAGCTTGGTCTTCCAGAAGCGCGCAGGCCGTGGACACCAGGACCCCTCCGGTCCCTCCGGCCGCTCTGTGAACTCCTGCTGTGGAGACAACAAAACGAGCCGGTCCCTGCTTACGGCCTGCTGTCCGGGCGGGCGACCCAGTGACGTGCACACAGCACGCCCGCGTGGGCGCCGGGCCGGTGGGGCGTCGCCTCCGCGCCCCCTGCAGGAGGACGAAGCCCAGGGCTCCGCGTGCAGTGTCCCCCCCGCCCCCACCGGGCCCTCCGTGGTGGCTTCCTTCCCGGCGGCGCTGTTGGGCCCTGCGGGTCCAAGTTTGGATGGGGGAGGTGACTGCGTTTTTCTGACCCTCCCACTCCCGGCGGCTCTGCTCGGCCGCAGCCCACGGCGCTGGGGTCTGGGAGTCTGGGAGGGATTCTGTGCAGTCAGATGCCTAGTGTGACAAGTGACAAGACGCCGTCTTCTCTCGTCTTTCTGGGCACGGCCTCTCTGCGGCCATCGCCGTGTGGGGAGCTCCCTGGACGTGAGTGTCCGTGAGACCCCAGGGGGCGGCTGTGCTGAGGGGAAGCCGTCCGGTCCTGCGCAGGCCCCGACCTTCTGGGCCACCCTCACTCGGTCCCCTCAGGGCCCAGGTGCCCCTCGTCCCACCTCCGTCTGGGGCTGAGCTGAGAACGAAGCCGAGTCGTCCACTCCTGGGTCCATGGTGGGTCCTCCAGCTTTGCCGTGATGCAGCCACATCCAGTCCTCCCCATGCTCCCCCACATCCCGCTCCCCGTCCCCAGCCCTCCCCACCCCGAGCTCGACGCCCTCCCCCGCTCCCCGCCTGGCTGGCGACATGCCCGTCCCGCCCTCCCCGCCCGCAGCCTCTCACTCTCCCCTCCCCTCCGCTGTGGCCCCCCACTGTCCCCTGTTTATCGTCACCCAGCCTCGACCGTCACCCCCATTTCCTGCAGACACAGCGACGCCCCCCAGGAGGTCCGAGCCCAGACGTGGAGGGCGAGGCTCAGTGTGGCCTGGGCCTGACCCGGGGTCTCTGGAGGCGCAGGGCAGAGGACGGCGATGAGACACTGGACACTGGACACTGGACACAGAGACTGGAGGCTCCGTGGTGACCACCAAGAGGACAGGGGACACGGGGTCGGGACGGGGTGGAGGGGAGGCAGGGAAG